>NC_025994.2:20623824-20652822 GCF_000442705.2 Elaeis guineensis
GAATCTAGGCTGAAAGCATTGGATTGCTATGAAAAATATCTCTAAGTACTTGAGAAGCACTAAGGGATTATTTTTGATCTTTGGAGAAAGGTTAAAGCTAAGAGTAGGAGGATACATGGATGTAGAATATCTACATTAGTATGTATTCTTGAGTTATATTGGATTGGAATGTTGGAAGGTTTCCAAGCAACTAATCAATAGAAGTTGAATATGCTACAGATGTATAGATGCATTCTGGTTCTTATGATAGTTGCGGAACTCGATGTCATGACATTCAGATGCCATGACACCATACTGCAAAGATAATGGCCCATAGTCCTTACTAAGGAGTCAAGTCTCATCAGAAGTCCAAACATATAGAATAGGAATATACACGATGCCTTAATAGAAATACATAGAGTATAGAGAATAGACTCCACATGAAATGTAGTAGGCCCAATTCACTTAGCTAGCTAAATACCAAAGCTTATCTTCAGAAGATGGGACTCAGGTATATAGCAGATTGACTTTAGTGCAAGTGGAGTTTGTTAGATATGTGCCTTAGAAGCTAATTTGGCTGATGCATATATTTCTTTAGGATATTTTTTTATACTTGTCGGATAATTTTTTATTACCAATCATATTGTATGTGTCCATGATTTATCTTTGAAATTAATTAAGATGATTTGTATATTCTCAAGGTATTAAAAATTTGAGACATACATCATTAGTGGTTAATTTTTAAATGCTCCTGATTGTAGGATCGTCATGGAGGATAGTGATCAATCTATTTAAAATCTATGCACGGATCTACCTTCCTTTGGACAGATGGTTTTGAGTCTGCAGTATGGGGACACTGAGGTGAGAGTGCATGTGGTATTAGAAACAACTTGCATGAGCTTGACCAACCACAGAAACTACTTAGACGTCTACTCACTCATCAGTGATTTCTTGATGCTGCAATGGTGTGACTGATCCTTTGACCTACGTATGTTAGCTATCGCAATAAGGCTACTTAGTTTGACTGCATATTTCTTTGATCTCTAACCATTCGAGTCCTTACTGTGTATGTTGCTATTGAGTTCAATTCGCTGTTTGGAGTAAGATGTATCTAGATGAAATCTATTGATCTTGATAGAAAAAGAGTAGACCTATGTGATTCACAAGACTGAGTTTAGGAAGTCTTTGGTCAGAGCAAGAGTGAATACTAAAAAAGAGTTTTCACGGGATTCACAAGTAAACTCGATTCGAGCCTATTTTACATATGACTGATAATGGATTTGACAAGTTTTTCGTGACCTCCGTTAAGTCAGAACTCAAGATAGAAGGATTGAATTACACAATAACTATATCTTGAGGTTCATACTTTCATTCTGTTAGATTGTCACTACATACTGCAGGTGTCACTAATGAATTGTGAGACTCATCGGGTATTATCTTGATGATCGATGATCTTTGAAGGGTAGAGTTAGAATTTTTCAATCTATCGAAAGAAATTTCGATGATATTATGATAGAGATCATAATATTCTTACTACCAGACAGAATGGAACCATGGAGTCACATACAAAAGAGGTTCTTATCCAATTAGATGACTGACCGATGATTATGAATCATTGAAGGATAAAATCATCAATATGATTAATGATTAACTTTATGCAAATATTGCAATTAGGTAATTCACTAAGTGTTAGTAAATCATGAAAGGATTAATTAGCAATTTGATTGCTAATTGGCTCAATTAGATTGAGCATTGAGGTTCAAATTAGGTCTAATTAAATTGAATTCAGTTTGACTTGGATTGGATTTGATTGGATCCAGCCTAATTGTGAGAAAAATTAATTCTTGATTTGATCAAGACTTAGATTCAATTAATTATTGATTAGATTGGGATTAATTGAGGAGATTGGATTTGAATTTGGTTAGGTTCCCTTCTTCCCTTGGGTCCAAACTAGATAAGATTTGATTTGATACAAAATAGAAAATCTAGAATCCCAAAACCCTGGGACTCCTCAATGATTTGGTTTGAGTCATGATCCTTATCTTTTCCTAATATGAATATGATTCAAATCAAAAGGATAAGGCAGGTGGTTTCATGATGAGTCACGATCCTTATCCTTTCCTAATATGAATATGATTCAAATCAAAAGGATAAGGCAGGTAGTTCCATGATGAGTCATGATCCTTGTCCTTTCCTAATATGAATATGATTCAAATCAAAAAGATAAGGCAGGGTGTTTCTTGATAAGTCATGATCTTTATCTTCTTCTTGTTTTGAATTTGATTCAAATTTAGATAAGGAGATAAGAAGAAAACCAATCAGGAATTTTATGGAAACTTTTGATGGTGCCCCCTTCTCCAAACCATAATCCCTAGTCCCTCTTATAAAAAAAGGTCAAAAAAAAGCTAGTCCTCTTTCTTCCTCCTCCTGTTCTTCCTAGTTCTCAATAGAGTCTATGAGATCTGTGAGAAAACAAACTTAGTCATCAAAGAGAAGTCTTCTACAAGGGAGCTAGCATCCCAGTGAAGACACCTACCTCTGGTCGAAATGAGTCCTCATGTGGATACCTATGGAGGTCGAGCACGTACGCGGCTAAAGGAATCCATTCAAATTCACGATCATCAACTGTGGTATAGATCGATCCGTGCAAAGGTATTGAGATTCGATCTTAATATTTTTTCTTTTATTTTTTAGATTATGTGCATGTCATAGATCCAGAGGTTCGAGTAATATAGATTAAATCTAATGCATGTGGGGTTAAAAGGGTTTAACCTAGATCTATTTTCTGCTGTGATCAAAAATTATTTTGAAATTCACACATGCAACCTATTCGATTTCTAACACATGCTTGATTTTATGGTTGGTGGAATGACAAACAATAAGGATGTGGCGAAGGTTCGCAAGTTGATGGAGGACACTAATATTCTGTTGTATCCTAGATATGAAAAGATGGCAAAGCTTGAGTTTTTAATCCGATTGTATCATGTGAAATGCTCCAATTGGTTCAGTAATGATGGAGTGAACTACAACTAGAGCTTTTGGGAGATATTTTTTTGGACAATGCACAAATCTCGAAGAATAATTATGAGACATCAAAGATTATGTAATAGTTGGGCTTTACTTACAACAAGATACATGCATGTCCTAATGATTGCATGCTCTATTGGGAGGGGGATGCCAACTAAAATGAGTGCACGAGGTGTGGTGTATCAAGATGGAAATAAAATAAAGATGGCATATCGAGTCGTATTCCTCAAAAGCGGATGTGGCACTTTCCTTTGATATCAAGGCTACAGAAGTTGTTTATTTCGGTAAGGACATCGAAGGACATGAGATGATATGAAGAGAAGCAAACAAAAGATGATGCATTGAGACATCCAGCCGATGGAGAGGCATGGCAAAAGTTTAATGAAATACATCCTGATTTTGCACCAGAGATATGCAATGTGAGGTTGGACTTGTCATGCGATGGTTTTAACCCCTTCAAGCACATGCATACCAACCATAGTGTATGGCCAGTGTTTACTCATGTTTACAATCTCCCACCATAGATGTGTATGAAAAAATCCTTCACTTTCATGATAGTGCTCATCCCTGAATCGATGGAGATAGAAAATGATATTGATGCCTATTTGCAGTCTTTTATTATCGAGCTAAAACAATTGTTGGTTCAGAGTGTTCTCACTTTTGATGCTTTGATGAATGAGTCATTTTCTATGCACGTGGTGCTTATGTGGATAATAAATAACTTTTCAGCTTATGCCCTAATATCGGGTTGGAGCATGAAAGGTGAGTTAGCATGCCTGGTTTGTGGAAAACACACCCGATCTAGAACGTTGACACATCAAAAGAGCTTTAGCTTTATGGGGCATCGATACTTCCTTCGTCGAAACTATCCATACAGAAGGGATGCATGCTTCTTTGATGGCACTGTTGAAAAAGGTGAGGCACCTAGCCAGATATTTGGGAGTGAGGTGTTGAGAGAGTTGGATGGTCTTAGTGTTGAATTTGAAAAAGATGAGTCAATTGGTGGTAACAAGAGGAAGCGTCAATCAAAGAAGACGACACACACTTTAATTGGAGGAAAAAAAGCATATTCTTTGACTTGTCATATTGGGAGACAAACTTATTGCACCACCGCTTAGATGTCATGCACATTGAAAAAAACATGTGCGAGCTCCTATTGGCAATGATCTTGAACATCAAAGATAAAACCAAGGATGACTTGAATTTTTTATTTGACTTATAAGAATGGGGTATTAGGAGATCACTCCACCCAGAGCCAGTGGAAGGAGAACAGTGGAGGCTCCCTCATGCATGCTATGTCATGAATACCTCCGAACGATCGACATTTCTTCATGTGTTGGAGAACATAAAGATCCCAAATGGGTATTCAAGCAATATATCAAAGCATGTGAGCAGTAAGGACGTGAGACTTGATGAATTGAAGACTGATGATTAACATGTGTTGATGCAGGAGTTGATTCCAATAGATGTTCGTCGTGTGTTGCCAAAAAATATGAGAATGGCTGTTATTCGTCTTTGTAATTTTTATAGAGATATTTGTGCGAAGAGGTTACTTAAGAAAGACATGATCACATTATAACAAAAAAAGTTATTTGCGATGCAAAAAAAGCATCGTAAATATTAAATTTCTATCGCTAATACTTATTTGCATTGAAATTTTCATCACTAATATTTTATCATCAAAAATAGGATCGTAGATAATTTTTTGCAATGAAAATCAAATTTTCATCGCTAATAATTGATTTTTTACAACAAAAATTTTTGTTACTAATAATTTAATAAATAAATTAAATATTCTTTAAAAATTAATAAAATAAATTATTTATGATAAAATTTTTATCATAAATAATTTTGTCATCAAAAAAATTATTTACGATGAAAAAATTTAGTTATAAATACTTTTAAAAAAATTTAAATTTTAAAAAATAAATTATTTGTGATGAAAATAATCTATCGCAAATAATTCTATCACAAAAAATCATTATTTGTAATGAAAAAATCAATCACAAATAATTTTAAAAAATATTTTTTAATTTTAAAAAAATAAATTGTTTATGATGAAAATAATTTATCACAAATAATTTCATCACTTATTATAATATAATATTTTTTAAAAAATTATAAATATATTTTTTTAATTTATATTTTAATATTTTATATTTATAATCTATAAAATTAAAATAAAAAATATAGATAATAAATTTATAAATAATTAAATTTGATAATTTTATTATATTAAAATATAATTATAAAAAAAATAAATTTAATAATTATAAGAGATCCAAAATAAAAATATAAAAATATAAAAATAAATCACTGGCCATCAAGCATCGACATCTGGAGAAAGAAAACTAGTGAAGGATGACGGACCGACCTACTGCTACCTCACCAGCTCTATCTTCTACTCCATCTGCTTTATCATCTATCTCATCAGGTGTCGATCTTTAGCAGCTTGCTATCGATCTTCAGCAGTCTGCCTCTGTAGCTCCTCCAATCGGACATCACGGTATCATGGATGTCAGCCCTGGATGAGCGGGAGGATGGGAGAGCTCTGATCCCATACCCTAATCCTCCTAATATAATAGGATCTTACACTAAGCATCTGATCACAAATCTCATCATCTGGGGGTGCGATCAAGCCCTCAGGGATAGGCTGGGATCTAATCTCTATCATACGATCCTGAAAATTAAAGTTATAGCTATTCTAAATTTGTATTGAAAATCAAAATATCAACAAAAAAAGTAATTGAAAAAACTTACATAAATCTCCTAGCTCCCCACCATCCACTCTCCTGACCCTCGTTGGTGGATCCGCTAGTAGATCTCGATCCTATCAGGAAGCTCGCCACTCTCTATATCTCTCTGTAATTTGAGAATAATTAATAAAAAAATTTTTAAATAGTTAAAGAGTTAAAATATGCTAAATAAAAATTACTTACCATCTGCTCGATATGATGAGCGAACGACCTCAAACCCCTACAGTGCGTGAAGGTCTATCTCATTCGATTCGTAGTATTTTGAACACATCAATTCTGTACAGTTAACAGTCAAATTAGTAAGTAACTGAATTTAAAAATAAATAATTCAATTATTAAACTCCAAAAAAAATTAGATGCTTAACCTGATATATTGGGTCCTCATATCTGCGGCACATGATAGCCTAATCCTCAATACTGATGCTGTCATATGGCCACTGCCATACTGCCTCAACCCCCTGGTCTGGCACTACAGCATAGTAGTGGCGATGAATGCAATATCGATAATCCTTGAAATGCAAGTATAAATGATCATTTACAGCTCACTGCACATAATTGTGCTCAAAATCAACAACATCAAATGTAGCCTGCCAATAACAAATATTGTATGAATATAGTGCTAATTAAATATTTTATTCGATCTGAGATTCGATCCGAGATCCGAGTCACAAATCGAGTTAGATCGAGGTCAGGATCTGATCTGGGATCCAGTTCGGATCTGGATCATGATTCGAGTTGGATCGAGGTCAGGATCCGGATCGAATGCAATCGATGAGTTGTATGATTTAGCATGTGGCTACGATTGAAGAGTTAACCACTACACATTCTGTATCATTAGAGGAATGAGATTTCATACATGAGAACTTGAGATGCAAAGACGGATCCAGAATAGTGGGATTGCTATAATAGGATATGAAAGAAAAAAGAAGATTAAATATCTTGGTGTATTGATAGATATTATAAAACTGAAGTATGGGTCCAATAATTTGATATTCTTGTTTCAATATGAATAGTGGGATATTAGCAATAAGAAGATCGGTATTCGTATTAATCCACATCTTATCAGTATAAATTTTGCATGAATATGGTATCAGAATGAATTGTATATATTAGCAACTCAAGCAAAATAAGTAATATATTTGAAAGATCTGAAGTATTAAGATGATTGGCATGCCGTACAAAAAATAATGCCTAGAGGTGCATATGACATATCAATTTGACTAGAGAAGAATGAAAATTTGGATCTACATAAAGAGAAAATTTTTCAAGAGGAAGAATAAATATTGACTGACCTCCTTGTTGATGAAGAACTTATGACAACTCCTTTGAATAGGGCTGATCTGCTGTCCAACGAAGTTGGAGCTAATTTTGCATTTAATCTTGGTAATTCAGAGGGCGACCATTAGTTCATAAATGATGATGAGATAGAAGATGATATATTAGTCAATTATTATGATTCAGAAGAAGATCTACAAATCGAAGAGGATACAGATATTGATGAGTAGATCTATATTCTTTGTTGAATCTTCTCTTGCAATAATGGTATGCAATACAATTCTATTCATTAACATTTATATATTTTTTGCTATTATTATTTATTATTATATTTATTTATATATCAAGTTAGTTATATACATGATTTAAGCATTGCAAGTATGGCGTCAGGAGGAAGATGACCACATTCGAGTTTCCAGCCTACCCCTGAGGCTGAGCCTTCCCCCATTTCCACTGTCTCATCATCAAAGCTGCCAAAGGGTACTGCAGAGGTGGATTCGAGTGATAGTGCTGTGGAGGTAAGTTAGAGTGGTATTTTAATATTTTTTGCATAATAAAATTTGATTTTAGTTGTACCTGTTAGGTATATAAATAGCTATCATATTAATGATTTATTCATTGTTGTTTCAAACCATTCTCTATAGGTGGTGAGGCGAGGATGAGGTCCGTTGAAGAACATAGCCCTAGAAAGTTGGAGATGCGAGCATGAGGGACAATGTCTCTGTATCAAGATTTCACCCGGCTACACCATACCCATTAGGGGATGGTGCAAGCCATGGCGGACTGAGCTGGGCATTATATGTTGTAGCTATGCCTCTATGATACTTTTCGATTGGTGTCAGATCATACGGGCTCAGAGGAAGGTCTTCTATGGATCGAGTCTCAATCCGAATCTTGAACTGAATTCTGACCCAGATCCCGACCTTGATCCCAACTCGGGTCGTGACTTGGATCTGGACTGAATCTTGGATTGAATCTCGATCTAGATCCCGGACCAGATCTAAACCCGAATCCTGACCTCGATCCATCTCGGATCGTGATCCAATCCAAATCAGATCTCGGACCAGATCCCGATCTAGATTCCAAACTGGACAGTTCAGATGCATTAAAAATTTATTGAAGGATTCGACTAATCCTAGTTAAAACATTAAATCATAATCACAATAAGTTATATGCATTAAATTATAAAAAAATATGTATTAAATTATAATAAGCAAAAAAAATATGCATTAAATTATAACAAAAAAATATTTTATTATTAATCAAATAATAAAATATTTGATTAATATTTTATTATTATATTATATTTTATTATTTTATTTTTTGCCCTTCCTTTCCCCCTTTCCTTCCTCCCTCCCCATCCCGCCCGACCTTCCTCCATCGGTAGCCAACCCGCACCCACCCCCCTTCGGTGCGCCACCCATGGCCTCACCTTGCCCATCGTGCCACCCCCAGCCACCCACCCCCACCCCCCAAAACCCCCTCTGCCCTTCGACCCCTCGCAACCCCCTTTGCCGTCTGACCACCTGGCCCCACGACCCCCCGCACCACCGTCCCCCCAACCCCATGGCACCCGAACCTCCTTCGAGCTGCCGCTGTCCCCCAACCACTATGCCATTCCCCAACCTCCAGTTCCTATGCTTGCACCCCATCATCGCCAGACGGACCCCGCGACCCACCCCCCTAACTTGGCAAACCCCACAGCCCCCCCACCCTAACTAGTGCTGCTCCTTCACACCCCACAGCCTCCCTTCCCTATGGTCGAACTCCCTCCCCGCCCCTCCCCCCTTCCTCCCAACTAGTGGCTCCATGCTCTCGTGGCCACTGGCGTGTGCCGACGGGGGCGTCGAATGCCGCTCGCAGGTGGCCCGACCAACCAAAAAAAATAGATCGATGGCGGACGGAAAGCGATGGCGGATCGTACCTAAGGGGGAACAGGAGTCACCGATGATGGTCGGTGGAAACCATGGTGGAGCTCCGGAAAGCAATGGTGAAGCCGATCGATGGAAGTCCGGGAATAGGGGAAGTCGGGAGGAAATGCAAAAATCCAAAACGCCGCAGATGAAAGTGACAGTAAAATCCCACCACCATATATTGATTGGACTTTTAGCGATGCAAGTTATTTTTCATCACTAATAATCATTTATTCACTAATAAAACCCTCGACGGGCTACGCGGAGCTCCGCCTCTGCATCCACATCCACATCAGCTTCGGAGGCACATACTCCTCCCACCGCATCGACCTCAATTTTGGCTTCAACTTCGCAGGTACATCTTCCTCCCACCGACACATCTGAGACTCTATCGATAGCCATGTCTCTGGCATAAACTCCACCCATTGATCTAGCTCCACTGGCATCCACATCGCATGATCCCAATGAGAGTAGATTTTTATTATATCAATTATTTATTTATTTATTTTTATATAGTTATTACATACTCTTATATATTCATAATGTATTTTCATTGTAGATGCATCATCCAATAAGATATTTTGCGATCCCACACGCATGCCGCATGTGTGCAACTGCCAGCATCAGGTCATGATAGAGTATGATCAAGAGGAGAGGCTGGTAATGGAGACCGCATGGGAGATGCATTCCTTTTTCAGAGTGCTTGTGAGGTGATCCGACATCACTTCCGTAATGCCCATAAATTGGTGATTGATAAACCCCGATGTCAATGATCGAGTGTGGGAGGAGATTTAGGTAAGTGTATCTTAATTATATATATGCATGTGATATATTTGCACTATTCGATTAGAATAATTTTGTAACTGACTCCTGATAATTTTGTACAGAGAAGATATGACTTCTCAAATCATGAGAGGGCTCGAGATATCTGACTGTAGAAGATTGAAGAGTTGTACCAGAACTATAAAGTCAAGCTCTACAGAGGATGGCTAGAGTACCGTAAGGATATTGAGGAGGAGCTTGTTTCTTGGATCCAAGACTGTCCCTTGAGTCAGTGGGAGGGAATGGTCAGGCATTGGAGGAGCTAGGACTTTCAGATTTAATTTGTAACTTATTTTTTATTATACTGATAATTATATTTGATTTTAATTTATGTAATTTAAATACTTTTTAGACTGTATCTTGTAAGAATCAAGAGAATCAGACTGCTCAGGAGTACACGCACACTCTCGATCGTGAGTCTATAGCCAGTCGTGTGCATAGAGAGGTAATGAATTCGGATTCTTTAGTTTACAAGTTATTAAGTTGTTATTTTTTTATATATTTTTAACAAGCTGATTGATTATTATAGCTGATGAGAGAGGAGATGATACTCATCCGTAGCCCTATTTTTCGATCGAGTCATACGAACAAGAAGGACAGACGGATGAATGTTGCGATCGAAAGGATTTTTATAAGTAATAACTAGAGTATGATTAGTATTATAGCATTTCTTATGATATTTTATTTGAATTTGTAATTACAAGAGCAGTTAGATGTACTTACGAGTGAGGGTTCAGACACCTCTGGTCCCCATAACCATTTGTCTCACATCTTGGGACCTGAGCACTCTGGAAGAATTCGTTGCAGGCCCAAACATATGTCGATGAGCTACTAGTCTAAGGCGAGTATCTCCTCACATACTTCTGGGGTCGTCAGTCAGAAGTAGCTTGACGAGGTCTTAGTGCAAGCAGCTCAGGCTTAGGAGTGCGCATCTCATGCTCAGGAGTGTGCATCTCAGCAATAGAGTATCATGTCTGTTACAGTGAGTCAGCTCTCCACTCATTTTGGAGTCGATTTATCGAGCATTCAAGATATGTTGGCTAACATTTCAGCTCCAGCCCCTCCAGCTCCAGTCCCAGCCCCTCCAATTCTTGCTTTAGCCCCTCTTGCTCTAGCTCCAGCCCCTCCCGGTCTTGCTTCAGCCCCTTCTGATGATGATGAGATATTTGGAGAGGAGAATTTTGATTTAGGAGATTTTTAATGTATTTTATTTTTATTTAAAAAATATTATAATATAATTTGATCAGTAATATAATTTGAGTATTTAAGATATATTTCTATATTATTATTGAGTTTTATGTAAAATTTTTGATTGTTGTAAGTTTTAATTTGAGTAATTATATATTGAATTGTGTCTATTAAGTAAAAAATAATAAATTTAAGTGGTTGGAAAGTTACTACTACAAGAAAAAAAGGTTATGACGGTGGTTGTGAACTGCTATCGTAGGCTAAAAAATCACTGCCATAGCCTACAGCAGCAGTTATATAACTATTGCTGTATCTGTACCAGCTGCTGCCATTGGTCCGTGCCAACCGCTGCCATAGAGATCTATGACAGTGATTGAACAACCGCTGCCATAATCTATGACAACGGTTCCATAACCACTGCTATACAATTTAATGCAGCAGTTATATAACCATTGCTATATACTCTATAGTAGTGGTTAAATAATCGCTACTATAGAAAAAGTATAACGGCGGTTGTATAACTGCTGCTATAGATTCTACAGCAATGGTAAACTAACCGCTGTGATAGCTTCTATAGCAGTGGGTGGTAAATTGTTGCTATATTGCAAGCTATAGCAGCAATCGAATAACTGTTGCTATACTCGGTATATGATAGCGATTATATCAACTGCTGCAACAACGGCTGCCATAGACCTATAGCGATGGCGACAGTGACAACGATTATGGAATCGCTGCTATAGGCTATGATAGTGATTTTTTTGTAGTAGTAGTGAATGCATCAATCCGATGATTACTAGAGGTGAGGAAGAAGAAAAAGGGAGATGTTTCGATGGTGGATCGATCAGAGGAATAGTGGGGTTTAAGAAGAAGAGGGAAAGAAATAGATAAGCTTGATCTTCCTTGGATTAGGCTAATTGTTCGCTGGCGTAACCCATCCAAACATCCTTTGGCGGTCCCTCACCGGTGTATGGCACTCCTCCAGCACTCTCGCATCCTTATCCTCATCCATGGCATGCGGTTGGGCAGGGGTTGAGGTTCCCCTGTTCCAATTGAATTCTCTCTCCCCCTTTTTTTTGTTGAATCGGGTCTATTTGGACTAAGAACTGGATTGATTCTCACACTCTGAAGAGCAGAATGAATCGACCGCAGCAGCCTTCTTAGACCTCAGTTTCTTCTCCCATTGTTTCACCATGGTACTTGGGCCCTCTGATAGATGAGCCTCGACATCGCTCCAAGTTTTCATGACCTCAGCCTCCAACGATTGGATTTTTGGCCTTTAAAGATCAATTCTCCTTCTCCACCATCGTCTTCGTAGCCAAAGCCTCATCCACCTTCTTAGAAACCTAGGTAGCTTCAACCTCAACCCAAGTAGCTCGACTCATGGCCTCATTGGAAGTTTGTCGAGCCTCTTTCAAAACCTCTACAAAATGGTGCACATAGTGGATGAGCTAGAAAAAAGGAGGTCAGAAAAAAAAGTAGAGAGGACAAGAAAGAGAATTTTCTAAACCTACCTGAAGAAGGGAGTTGTAGAAATTCTTGATGTGAGACCCCGACCCTTCGCATCGAGGGCATCGATATCGACCTGCATGATCGCGGCCCGAAGAAGATCACAGGTGATGCGGTTATTCGTAAAACTCGACCTCTGATCCTGGGGCCCTTGATTGAGCTGAGCTAAGAGCTTTTGAGAAGTTGTGATGGGGGAATTGGATGGCCGCAGAGACATACATATTAGATTTGTGCTCTAGAAGTCAATTATTGGCTGACACATTATGTAATTTCAAGATCTAAATTTGTACTTATAATCTTTTTATTATCAATAAAAAAATTTTTCATTCCAATCATATTAATGTGTCCATGATTTATCTTAAAAATTAACAAAGATAATTTTTGTATATTTTTAAAGTGTTAAGAATTTGAAATATATATTAATTAGTGATTAATTTCTAAATACTTTCGATCAAAGGATCGTCACTGAGAATAGTGATCAATCTATTTGAAATCGATGCGTGGTTCACCTCTCTTATGGGCAGATGAGTCTCAGATCTGTGATGTAGAGACACTGGGGTGAAGGTGTGGACGGTTGTTAGAGAATAACTTGCACTGAACGTGACCAACACGAGAACCACATGGATGTCTACTCACCCGTCGATGGTCTTCTCAATGCTGCAGTGGTGTGAGTGGTCTTTTGACCTGTGGTGTCATTGGCTATTGACAACGAGGCTACTAGATTTGACTACACGTTCTCTTGGTCCCTAATCATTCAGATCCTTACTATGTATGTTGGCTTCAATAGGTTCAGATTCGCTATTTAGAGTAGGATGTACCTAGATGGAATCTATCGATCTTGATAGAAAAAGAGAAGTCCTATGTGATTTGCAAGATTGAGTTCAGAAAGTCTTTGGCCAAAGCAAGTGTGAATATTAAAAAAGAATTTTCATAGGATTCACAAATAAATTTGAGTCGAGCTAATCTTGCATATGACTGACAATAAGATCTGACGAGTTTTTCATGACCTCTAACAAGTCGAAACTCATGATAGAAGACTGAATCATACGATAACTGTACCAAAGAGTTCGTACTTTCATTCTACTGTATTGCCACTACATACTGCTAGGTGTCACTGATGGATTGTGAGACTCATCGGACGTCGTCTTGATGATCGATGGCCCTCGAAGGATAGAATTGAAAATATTTCAATCCATCGAAAAGAGTTTCGATGATATTGTGATGAAGATCATAATATATCTCACTATTAGATAGAATGAAACCTATGAGATCACACATTAAGGAATTTAATCTCAAATTTGTTAATTAAACTTATGAATTTTTAATTGGATTAGGATTTATTGAAATCTTATTAGGTTTATGAGAACCATGCTAGCACATGGTTAAATCTAATTCTTCTCAAGACTTCGATTTGATCAAGTCCATAGCTTTGAACCTAATCTAAATCCATTTGAATTTAATTAGACTCTTAATTATGAGCTCGAGAAGATTTAATTAAGTCAATTAGTTGACATAATTATCCTAATATTATCTCTTCTTTATCTCTTAATTATCTCTAAATGTGCATGTGGAATAGATAGAAAGATGGGAGGTACAATCTTCTCTTTTTGGCAAGATCAGGGGGTGCCAACCCTCTGAATTTGGCAAGTAGGGCTTGCCTCCTTCTTGAGGTTTGGCATGGAGGAGAGAGAGTGGGGCCACACCCCCTCTCATTTGGCAAGAAACCCCTTAAGGGGTGCCAAGTGTTGGTGCCCCAAACTACCTGCCCTATAGAGATTGGGCGCCACTTGTACCAACCTAAAGAGGCTAATTATTTATCAATTATATCTGATTTTAATTGAAATAAATCAGATTAAAAAGGTAGAAGATTCTTATGAGATAAGGTTCTACCTTTTTAAGATAATTAGGTTTCTATTATGTGTCAGGATAGTGCCTATATAAAGAGCATGTCTCTGGGGTTTCAAAGTAATAGAGTTTTTGTGAAACAAATCTCTCTCTCTCTCCCTTCTCCACACCTCCTCTCCTCTCTCTGTTCTCTTCCACGCCCAAAGGTTGGGTATTTCCTTTTCACATGCCAAGAGGTAGTGGTGATTTTTCTTCAAGAGCGAAGAACGAGGAGAAGAAGAAGAAGGCTGCAGATTAAGGAGTTGATCCCGTAGTCCAAATCAAAATGTCGATCTAAGATCTCAAGGCTAAGATTCCTCTTGAAAGAAGACTTTTCTATGAGAAGATTAGTTCGAGATTGGTCTCGATGGATATCCGTAGAGGCTAGGTACGTGTACGGCTCGAGCATCTATGAATCCATGATCATCAGAAGTGGTGAATATCTACCCATGCCAAAGTAATGAGATCTGATCTCATATTTGTCTCTCAATTCTATATTATATATATATATATCTTTTGAACTTGGATAGCATTAGATTTGATCTTATGCATGTGGGATTAAAGGGTTTAACCTATTTTGTTTTCCGTTAAGTTTCAAAAAAGTTTTAAAATTTACACATGCTACCTACCCGATTTCTAACAGTAGTATCAGAGCCATAAATTTTTTAAAACATATATAATCTAATTTTTAGATTAGATCTAAAAATTTTAATGATTTAAAATCAATTTTATGCTGATATAAAGTTGTTCTGGTATAGGGTTTACCCCTTATATTACAAAGGTTATCCTAGCACAAGATTGATTGATTTTGAAAACTATTTTCAAAGTAATTAAATCAAATCTTTTAGATCTGAAAGTTAGCATATGTGATATATTTAATTTTAAATTTAGATCTAAACTTAGAATGATTAAAAGCTCACATCAAATTGATATAAGGTTGTACTAATATAGGGTTTACCTCTTATATTGTAAAGGTTGTCCTAATTTGATATGAATCAATTTTTAAAAAGATATTTTTAAAATATTTTAATCATTATTTTAGATCTAATTTTATATATATTTAATATGTATAAATTTAGTTTTAGATCTGAAATTTGATGTATATGTGACACATATTTAATTTAGATCTGAAACTACATATATTTGATATATGATATTAGGTTTAGATCTGAAACAGTTTCAAGATCATAAGCCACTAATTACATGTAATAAAATATAATCTAAAAATTATTTTTAGATCTAAAATTATGTTGTTGCATGTAGGTATGGGTTGAATAAATTAGGTCTAAGTGATCAAACTGCAATTAAGGTCTAATTGATTAGATCAGGCTAGAACTCATTTTTGATTTTGAGCAGTTGATTGAACCTAATCAATGGCTGATTAGGATTAAATCAAAGAAGCTCAAAATCGAGCTTAGTTATAGTTGGTCGCATCGATTCACATTTTGATATGAGTTGATTGACTCAAGATCGAATTTGGCTCAATGGTTTGGGCCCGTTTCAATAGGTTAACCTAATCAATTCTAATCGATCAATTTGATGTCTAAGGTAAGTATTTAGATGGTGGTTATTTAATTGGTTCCATTGTCTAATCTGGTCAATTCTGATTGGTGTCTAAGAAAAGCAATGAGAGGACCCCACGCATCTTAACTTTCCTGGATATTTTAGGAGATTCAGTTTCGTGTTAGGTTACCTGTTAACTCGAGTTCATCTATGCCAATTAGGATGGTTAGACATATTGATATACTGACCTAATATAATCAGTCGGATGTCAGATCTGCTGATTTAAAAGAGTTTCAAACCCAAATCTCCTCATTAAATATTAAGTCTAAAGATCTTCCATCATTGTAGAGATGCGGGTGCCTTTCTGATGTTGATCGTTCTCGACTGGTTATATATTGGAGTTTTATAATTTCATACACGTCTGTTTTACAAAATAAGTATGCAGTAGAATTTTAAAATTTTTCAGATTAAATCTAATTTAATCTAAGCATGTATAAGATCAAATCTTCAAATCATAAATAGGATCATCATATGTGAGATAAGATTCAGATATAGAAATCAAATAGAGAAAAATAAATATAAAAGTATACCTGGATTGGATCAATCTTCAATGCGAATAGATGATCATGGATGTCCTTCAAAGATCTCTTTTAGCCGCACAAGCATCCGATCTCTACGGATATCCATATGAGACTCTAATCTGATCAGAAATCTTTTGATCTAACCGGGATGCTAGCTCCCTTGCAGAGATCGCAACTTAACAGTTGAAAATCTTCTTTGCTCCTAAGACACTCTTAGAGAATAAGAAGTTGTAGGAGGATTTTGATCTCTACGCTAGAGATCATGAGAAGAATCCTTTCTTCGCTTTTCTTCCTAAAATCTATGCATCAAATCTCTACAATAGAGATATAATAATTTTATCCAACTTTTAGACAAAGAAAAAAGGAGACATCCATGTCTAAACATGGACAAGAAGTAGAGAAGAAGATATCCTAACAACCAACTCTTAGTTGTGTAAGAAAGAAATGATCAAATCTATCTCACCTTGCACCACACCCATGCACGCCGTCCCACCTTTTTTTCTTGACTTTTTCTCATGCCTTTTCTTCTGATTTTGGACATCTCAACCTGATGCAAATCTCTCTCTCAACATCCCAAGAGGTGGTTATTTATAGGCCAATAGAGGAGTCCTAGATTGGGTAGGAGATAGAGTCCATGTAGCCTTGGACTCTTCTTAATTTGTGCCGCCCAACTCTTATCCATATTCACCAAGGTTTACACGATGATTAAGGGAGAAAATCCCTTCTTTCTTACACACATAAAAGGGGAGAAAGATGGGCATCCAATCTGGCTTGGCGTGGGATTTTTGTGGCGCATATATTCAAGGTGGCATGGGACTCCTATGGTGCATGGAATCAAGGAGTTTGAATCACATGGGACTCTTCATTTAAATGGCTATTTTAAACCCAATTAAATCTCAATGAATCCTAATCAAATTAAGATTAGATTAGACTCAAATAAATAGGAATCCAAATCTGATTTGGAGTTTAATTAATTTAGATTAGATGTCTCCTAATTGGAGGAGTCCTAGTCCAATTGGACTTTTTTTTTGTGCTTGAGTTAAATTTAATTTTTAATCCTAATCCAATTAGTATTTAATGCACCCAAGAAAATAAGGATTCTTAGTCCAAATAAAAATTTATATATCCTAGTCTAATTAGAAATTGGGTTAAATCCAAATTCTAATTCAATTGGGGCTAATCATTCAATCCTTTTGGGGTTATCTCATAACCCAATTGGGGTTGATCAAATCAAACCCATAATGAGTGAAATTAAATCTAATCAAATTGAACTTGATGCAAGCCCCATTGCTCAATCAAATTGAGTCAATTAGCAATCCTATTACTAATTAATCCTCCTACAACTTACTAACTCTTTAGCGAGTTACATAATGCAACATTTACATTGCATCAATTATCAATCAAATTGATAATCAAATCCTGTTATGATTTATAATCGTAATTCAAACATCTGATCAGTCAAAAGTTTTTTTTGTGTGTGACTCCATAGGTTCTATTCTGTCTGGTAGTGAGATATATTGTGATCTTTATCATAATATTATTGAAACTCTTTTCAATAGATTAGAACAATTCTAACTCAGTCGGTCAAGGATCATTGATCATTAAGATGATCCTCATGAGTCTCACAATCCACTAGTGACACCTAACAGTATATAGTGACAATCTAGTAGAATAAAATATGAACTTCTAGGTGCAGTAAATGCATCATACAGTCTCTCTATCGTGAGTCCCAACTAGATGGCAGGTCATGGATGAATTGTCAAACCTCAACATGAAGCGAAAATTTAGTACAGGGGCAAAATGATAATTTTAAAACTTTTTCAAAATTACTATTTTATAGTGAAATTATTAATTAATCTCATTAATTAATACTAATTAATCCTACACTAAGATCTAAATATGATACAACAGCATGCATTTAAATTTGAAATTCAAATTTGAATCAGTAAACGTTTTACAGTACTGTGTTCAGAACACATCACCTTTTGCGGGTAGTCGATCACCGCAATCTGATCACCGTCAGGGGGCTCTGATCATTACATCACAGCCACACAAATGTCTGACCTCTGTGGATCATCCACATGAAGCTCCAGTCTGATCAGCTCCTCACGAATGCTAGTTCGTGATTTCACCCTTTTGATGGTAGATGTTGATCGAACTCCTTCGATCGATGTGTGCAGACTTCTCGGATGCTTCGGATCATCTGCACAGTTGCTTGAGAGATTGATGGATCTCTTCCTAAAATTTGATGGACTCACGACACTCGTGGCACACCAATCTCACTTCCCGAACCCTAGGTAGAAACCCTAGGGTACACACCAAAAACCCTGCGTCCAATTTTCTCTCTTTTCTTTCTTTTTCTCTCGGAAGGTTTTGGACCTTCACCTTATGCAGAAGCCTTCGTCACACCCCAAAGTTTCTCTCCTAAAATTTTTACACACGTCCCACCTTTCTCCTCTTTTTAAAACAACGTCGAACGTGTCTTATCCGCGTGAGAGGATAAAGACAAGAGGTTACACATTTGAATTCAAATCAAATTTGAATTCAAACGAAAACCAACTTATCCCTATCCTTTTGGGCGTGAGAAGAGAAGGGGTGTGGCTCTTTGTGCATGGAAAATGTTTCATGAGAAACCTTTTCTCGTGTAAGTAATGTGGCGCACAAAATGGATAAGGATGAAAGGGCAAGTGATAAGTTATCCATTCAAATTCAAACATGCTTTGAATTTGAATGGCTAACTAATTATTTTATCCATCTATATGGCACACAAATGAGGGCGTGGGGAAGGGTTTTGCGTGAGAAAAATTTCATGAGAAGTTTCTTCTCGTGAATTCAAATGGGTGCAAGGAAGTTGGGTGTCGCAGGGAATTTAAAACAAGGTGGTTTGATTCAAATTGAGCCAACCTAGTTTAAAATAGGTTAAGCACAATTAGACCAGATTAAACCCAACAAAATTAGACTTAATTAGGCTCAATAAAATCTTAATCAAATCAGAAATTAACTAAACCTAACCCCTGATCAAATCAGAGACTAAACCACCTTAGCGATTAGGTCAACATTTAACCTAATCGGGTCAATCCAAACTGAATCCAATTCAATTGGACTTGATCCAAAAATAATTACTCAATCAAATTGAGTTAATTAGTAATTAAATTACTAATTAAACCTCTCATAAATATTGAGTCCAAATCCGATGGGCAATCAGGCATCAGAGACCATCGATATGAAACCCTGATCAAAGAGTTCAAATTTCAAATTCAAAATTTGAAATTCAAAATTTTGACCCCGGTACCCAAAATGTGTGGAACTCATGATTAGAGAATCCTAATTCTCAATCATAGAGTCCCAGATAGATAAGACTCATAATCAGCCATCAGATCAGAAAGGAACCTCTAATGTGTGTGACCCCGCAGGTTCGAACCTAAACCGATAGCACAGGAACCAATTCCTGTACTAATCGAAGTGATCATCTAACAATGGTACCCGACGATCGGATAGGTCGAATAATCGCAATCGCAATATTCAGAACCTACGTAAATATGGTTACCGTATAATTCATCCCTTTTGACCCCTGTGTTTAGGACGACTCAGGGTTAAACTGTCAACCCTGATGATATCATCCGAATCATGCTCAACTCAATTAGTCCTGTGACTCCTCACTAGGACTACCCTGGCCAAGGTTTTGCTAAATTGAAACACGACTGTACACAGCTCCTAAACTGGAGTGGTCAATCCCATCTTGACACACGCACCGACAAGTCAAGTACTTGACTACACCCAGCAACCTTCCGTCACTGAATTAGAAATTCAGGTAGTCCAGTGCCTAAGTATAGTGAGTTGCTTGCAAGTCACCATGGCGGTCTCAGGTCGGAGGGACATTTATACCCATATCCCATCGGAGCAAATCTTGACAGCAGAAATAGCTCCAGAGTTGGTCACGTTCAGTGCAGATGTACCATTACATCTCACCTGTATGCCATACCAGTGTCTCCACACTTTTTGGTTATGAGGACAACCAACCCATATGGCACACAACGACCTATGCTCGATAAACGTTGTCGTCCTTGGTAACAACGTATCATTTGGTCGCGAACATGTTTAAGGACTAAGCGACAAATCCTCCTTTGTCGAGTCTAAATAGTCCTAAGGACTTCACCACAACACAGGAGTTCATTAGAAGATGAAACATTTGTGATGAAAAAATATCAAAATAACTTTTATTTATTTATAATTCATGTACTAATACAAAAAAGAGCACAACCGTCAACAGGCTGACGATTGGCTTTGGGACACTATTCCCAACAATCTCCCACTTGGCCTAAAGCCTATCGGTGCAGTATCTAATACCCATCTTCGACTTGTAGTCGTTAAACTCCTTCACCGCAATGGCTTTAGTGAATGGATCGGCCAGGTTCTCCTTCCCTTCGATCTTCTGAAGGTCGACGTCACCTCGATCCACGATCTCCCGGATGAGATGGTAGCGGCGCAGAATATGCTTCGTCCGCTGGTGTGCCTTTGGTTCCTTCGCCTGAACAATGGCTCCAAAGCTGTCGCAGTAGAGCAGAACTGGACCAACAAGGGAGGGTGCTACTCCGAGCTCGGTGATGAATTTTCTCAGCCACACCGCTTCTTTGACAGCATCTGATGCAGCAATATACTCCGCCTCGCATACTGAATCAGCCACAGTGTGCTGCTTGGAACTCTTCCAGCAGACAACCCCACCATTAAGAGTAAAAATAAATCCTGACACACTCTTACTATCATCGCGATCAGACTGGAAACTAGAGTCTGTAAACCCTATAAGTCTCAAGTCCAATTCACCATATATAAGCCACTGGTCCTTAGTATTTCTTAAATACTTCAGGATGGTTTTAACAACCTTCCAGTGATTCTCTCCTGGATCAGATTGGAATCTACTCACTACCCCTAATGAGTATGCCACATCTGGTCGTGTATATGTCATGGCGTACATGATAGATCCCACTGTCGAAGCATATAGAATCCTACCCATACGCTCTCTCTCTTGTGGTGTTGTCGGACAATCCCTCTTCGAGAGAGAAATTCCATGGCCTATCGGTAGATAGCCTTTCTTGGAATTTTCCATGTTGAACCTTTTCAGCATAGTATCAATGTACGTGGACTGGGATAAGTCAAGCAACTTTTTGGATCTATCCCTATAGATCCTCATCCCTAGGATGTAGGAAGCTTCTCCCAGATCCTTCATGGAGAACTGTGACGATAGCCAAATCTTTATTCCCTGTAATGTAGGGACATCATTCCCGATTAAGAGAATGTCATCCACATACAATACAAGAAATACTACTACTGGACCATTAGCCCACTTATAAATGCAGGGCTCTTCTCTGTTCTTAACAAAGCCATACGTTTTGATCGTCCTATCAAAACGTATGTTCCAACTCCGAGATGCCTGCTTAAGTCCATAAATGGATCTCTGTAGCTTGCACACCTTAGACTCATCTGTGGATGTGAACCCTTCAGGTTGTATCATATACACCTCTTCATCCAGCTCTCCGTTTAGGAAAGCTGTCTTCACATCCATCTGCCAGATTTCATAGTCCAGATGGGCAGCTATCGCAAGCATAATCCGAATGGATTTGAGCATTGCCACAGGAGAAAACGTCTCGTCATAGTCTATACCATAACGTTGATGATATCCCTTGGCAACCAGACGGGCTTTATAGGTCTCCACCTTTCCGTCTGCGCCCCTCTTCCTTTTGAAGACCCACTTACACCCTATGGGTTTTACTCCTTCGGGTGGGTCAACCAATGTCCACACATTGTTGACCTTCATGGACTCCATTTCGGATTTCATGGCCTCTAGCCATTTCTCAGAGTCAGGTCTCTGCATTGCATTCATGTAGGTGATCGGATCCTCATCATTTTCATCAAGTTCGACAGGATCACCATCCCGGACCAAGAAACCATAGTATCTGTCTGGTTGATGTGGTACTCTACCAGACCGCCTTAAGGGTGCATAATCAATGGGCTCCGGATCTGATCTAATCAAATCCGATTCAGGTTCAGTAATATGTGTCGATTTTTCCACCTGTCGAACTTCGTCAAGTTCGACTTTAGAGGCAACAGTTCCTTCACTAAGGAACTCTTTTTCTAAAAAGATTGCCTTAAGGCTGACAAACACCTTTTGCTCATCAGCAAGGTAGAAATAGTACCCTTTGGTCTCTTTTAGGTACCCTATAAAATTACACTTGTCAGACCTAGGTCCAAGCTTGTCTGTAATTAAACGTTTAACATAAGCCGGACACCCCCAAACCCTAAGGTGCGAGAGTACTGGCTTACGTCTTATCCATATCTCATATGGCGTTTTGGCTACAGACTTACTCAGAACTCTATTTAGAAGGTAACAAGCCGATTCGAGCGCATATCCCCAGAGGAAGATCGGCAGACCAGCAAACCCCATCATGGATCGAACCATGTCTAACAGGGTCCGATTCCTCCTTTCAGACACACCATTATGCTGTGGTGTTCCAGGAGGAGTCCACTGAGAGAGAATCTCATTCTCTCCTAGATACGTCAGAAACTCATTGGAAAGGTATTCACCTCCTCGATCAGATCGAAGAATTTTAATATATTTTTCAGTTTATTTTTCTACCTCATTTCGGAATAGTTTGAACATTTCAAATGATTCCAACTTATGCTTCATTAAATAGACATACCCATACCTAGATAGGTCGTCTGTGAAGGTTATGAAGTAGAAAAATCTACCTCTTGCACTTGAGCTCATGGGTCCACATACATCAGAATGTACCAGACCTAAGAGTTCACTGGCTCGCTCACCTTTTTCAGTAAAAGGTGACTTGGTCATCTTCCCAAGAAGACAGGACTCATAGGTTGGAAGTGATTCACAATCACTAACTTCAAGAATTCCTTCTTGAGCCAACCTGTTTATCCTGTTCTTATTGATATGACCTAGCCTACAGTGCCAAAGGTAGACTTCTGACACATTATCTATTCTAGAGCGTTTATCGAATTTTTGAACCACATTAACAGGCTGTGATAGTAAGTAAATTCCATTATTTAATTATCCAACAAATATTGTAACACCATTCAAAATGATATTGCAAATATTTTCTTTTATTAAAAAATCATAACCGTACATGGCCAAAAGGCCTACAGAAATAATATTTAATAAAAAACTTGGACAATAGTGACATTCACTCAGAATTACATTACGAGAATTGATTACAAGACTCATGATTCCTAAAGCTAGAACTGGAACTTTGCTTCCATCTCCAACATTCAGGAACCTCTCGCCTTCATCAAATCTCCTACTGACCTGCAGACCCTGCATCGAATTACAAATATGATAAGGGCTTCCGGTATCCAATACCCAGGCAGTAGTATCACAAATCGAAAAGTTGCAAGGAGTTATCATATAATTACCTTGCTTTTTCTTTGGCCTGTTCGGGTCCAGGGAGGCAATGTATTGAGGACAGTTCCTCTTCCAATGCCCGTGCTTCTTGCAAAAGAAGCACTCCGCCTGGCTCTGATCATGCTTGCGCTTCTTGGTCTGATCCCGTACTACTGTCCCAGCATGAGATTGCACCTTCTTATTTTTCTTCTTCTTGTTCTTCTTCCCCTTCCCAAAGGGTTGACGACGAGAAGAAGACCCTCCCACTATATTCACCGACTCCTTATGGAGTGGGTGATCCTTCTCAAAGTTCTGCAGCAACCCCAACAATCCGTGGTAGTTTACTGCAGGCTTTGTCATTCGAAAATGAGTAAGGAATGGGAGGAAGGACTTGGGCAAGAAATTAAGGATCGCATCCTTACCGAGCTGCTCGTGCAGAGGAAAGCCCAATTTGCTTAGGCACTAGATCATCTCGATCATGTACAGTACATGATCAGTGACTGAGGCCCCATCCCTCATTCGAGCATTAAAAATGGCACAACTAGTTTTATGCCTTTCAATGTCGTCAGGCGTGCCAAAGGAGTCGTTCAACATTTGAAGTATCTCCTGTGGCTGGGCGTTCTCAAACCTTCGGCTGAACTCGTCATTCATTGCTGCCAGCATAATACATCGAACGGTGGTGCGGTCATTGAGCTACTTCAAGTAAGTGTCTCGGATCGCCTGACTAGCATTCGGAGCTGGCTCCTCAGGTGCTGGATCCGTTACTACATAAAGGATCCGCTCATGCTCAAGGACGATTTTCAATTTTCGATACCAGCTATCGAAATTGGATCCCATGAGCTTGTCATTATCTAATAATGACCGGAGTGACAGGGTAGTGGCCATAGCTACTTAAAGGAAAACGAGACCTCTATTAGTACATAAATTAATACTAAAGACTTGAATTTTAGTCTAAAATTTTTCTAATATTTTTACGAACTTGTAGCCTCATCCTCCAATTCGAGGAATTACTTTAATTCCTTAATGGGTACTAGAATCCACACAGACTACACACGAGCCCAACTTTGGTTGGTCAACCCATGTGCATCTATGGGTAGGTTCTTAACCAGTTGTTTCTCTAAATAACTTCTAGTAATTGATTTTGCCCCAGAACCTAATCAGTAGGCTTTGGCCTCCACTGAAAAGATCTGGTTAGGTCCAACCATTAACATGACTTAATTTAGTGAATCGGATCAATAAATGATCAGGCCCGATTTTGGCCGGCCAACCTAACCACCATCAGAAAGACTCAATCAAATTATCATATTATGAATAATAATTCCATTAGCCAATGAGCACCAGGCCTTTGGGCCTCCAATGATCATTGAACTAATGGACTCATTATCACTCACTTAATGGGAGGCTATGACTTAGTTATCATTATAACTTAATCATTTTAGGGACCTAATAATTTTGAGGATTTTATTAAAGAATAGTAGAGAAGATATCATCCAGCCAATTTCAATCCTCCCACTGACTTCATCAAGTCAGATTAAAAAAGGATTTAATTAAAGCTGGCATTAGGAGCACCTAAATCAGTCACACTGATTTACCTAATGACATGGGTGAGCTCTAATCACCAAGTGATCTAATCAAAATCTAACTTACCAGATTGGCCAGGTAAGTGAGATCAGTGGTGGGGATTTGCCATTAACTCGTCAATGATCGAATCAATGCGAGTAGCTCCCGCTTAAGAACCACTGATCAAAACTGCCAAACTTACCTTAGACACCAACCGGTTCATTAGTTTTAATTTTGATTAACTTAGTAAATAGGGCTCCACCGCGTAGCCATGAATTAAGTCCATCTTGGTCTAGTTAAAGACATGGACCCATTCAACTACAACTATTGAAGTTGAGTCTAGAGTATCCTTGACCTAATCTAATTCAATTTTTGATTAGATTTGATCAATTACTCCATTTAGTCTATTTTTAAACTAACCTTTGGTCTAACCCAATTATGGACCTAATTCATCTAACCCATTGATCCACAAGTTTATGAAATTGTCTTAGGTCTTAATTCACAATTCTAGACCTACTAGACAACACTTAATTCTTTTAATTAAGTACTTGGGCTGATGGGTCAGGGTTTGGCATTTTGAAAATAATTTTCAAATTTGAAAGATTTTATTTTCTGTTCACCAAATGTGTTAACTCATTTCACAAACGGGTCAGCACATTTCATAAACAGCAATTCTATTGCTCATTTCATAACAGAAAATAACTCAAAATAAATCATAAATTTTCTTTTAGATCTAATATAACACATTCATGATAAATTTCTTAATTAAGTCCTTTCACTGCTTCATCGACATGGGATATAATTGCATCGGCACCCTTACCGCCATAGGAGACCCCATCGAATGGGAAGAGAGGGCCTTTAAACTCTACTTTTCTCCTATGACCGGACGGCCATGGCAACCAACCCAATTAGATTACTTGCTACTTGGATCAAGTATATCTAAATATACCAATTTTAAAATTTAAATTTTGAATTTCAAATTTTAAATTTCAAATTTCAAATTTTAAATTTCAAATTTGAGATTTCAACCAAATTTCAAATTTCGAATTTCCAATCTTTGAATTTTAAATTTTGAATTTTGAATTTCGAATTTCAAATTTCAAATTATTTGAGATTTCAATCAAATTTTAAATTTTGAATTTTGAATTTTAAATTTTCAAATTTCAAATTTTAAATTTCAAATTTCAAATTTGAGATTTCAACCAAATTTCAAATTTCAAATTTTGAATTTCAAATTTGAAACTTCTAACAAATTTCAAATTTTAAATCTTTTTGAATTTTGAATTTCAAATTTAAACTTATAGATTACACCTTAATCTACACATGCATATGTATATCATATTCTAGAACCATGCTCTGATACCATTTGAAGCAAAAATTTAGTGCAGGGGCAAAATGGTAATTTTAAAACTTTTTCAAAATTACTATTTTATAGCAAAATTATTAATTAATCTCATTAATTAATACTAATTAATCCTACACTAGGATCTAAATATGATACAACAGCATGCATTTAAATTTGAAATTCAAATTTAAATCAGTAAATATTTTACAGTACTGTGTTCAGAACACATCACCTTTTGCGGGTAGTCGATCATCACAATCTGATCACCGTTGGGGAGCTCTGATTATCACGTCACAGTCACATAAATGTCTGGTCTCTGTGGATCATCCACACGAAGCTTCCGTCTGATCAGCTCCTCACGAATGCTAGTTCGTGATTTCACCCTTTTGATGGCAGATGTTGATCGAACTCCTTCGATCGATGTGTGCTGACTTCTCGGATACTCCGGATTGTTTGCACAGTTGCTTGAGAGGCTGATGGATCTCTCTCTAAAATTTGGTGGACTCACGACACTCGTGGCACACCAATCTCACTTCCCGAACCCTAGGTAGAAACCCTAGGGTACACACCAAAAACCCTGCACCCAATTTTCTCTCTTTTCTTTCTTTTTCTCTCGGAAGGTTTTGGACCTTCACCTTACGTAGAAGCCTTCCTCATGCCCCAAAGTTTCTCTCCTAAAATTTCTACGCACGTCCCACCTTTCTCCTTTTTTTAAAACAACGTCGAACGTGTCTTATCCGTGTGAGAGGATAAAGACAAGAGGTTACACATTTGAATTCAAATCAAATTTGAATTCAAACGAAAACCAACTTATCCCTATCCTTTTGGGCGTGAGAAGAGAAGGGACGTGGCTCTTTGTGCGTGGAAATATTTCATGAGAAACCTTTTCTCGTGTAAGTAATATGGCACACAAAATGGATAAGGATGAAAGGGCAAGTGATAAGTTATCCATTCAAATTCAAACATGCTTTGAATTTGAATGGCTAACTAATTATTTTATCCATCTATATGGCACACAAATGAGGGCGTGGGGAAGGGTTTTGTATGAGAAAAATTTCACGAGAAGTTTCTTCTCGTGAATTCAAATGGGTGCAAGGAAGTTGGGTGTCGCAGGAAATTTAAAACAAGGTGGTTTGATTCAAATTGAGCCAACCTAGTTTAAAATAGGTTAAGCACAATTAGACCAGATTAAACCCAACATAATTAGGCTTAATTAGGCTTAATAAAATCCTAATCAAATCAGAAATTAACTAAACTTAACCCCTGATCAAATCAGGGACTAAACCACCTTAGCGATTAGGTCAACATTTAACCTAATCGGGTCAATCCAAACTGAATCCAATTCAATTGGACTTGATCCAAAAATAATTACTCAATCAAATTAAGTTAATTAATGATTAAATCACTAATTAAACCTCTCATAAATATTGAGTCCAAATCCGATGGGCAATCAGGCATCAGAGACCATCGATATGAAACCCTGATCAAAGAGTTCAAATTTCAAATTCAAAATTTGAAATTCAAAATTTTGACTCCGGTACCCAAAATGTGTGGAACTCATGATTAGAGAATCCTAATTCTCAATCATAGAGTCCCAGATAGATAAGACTCATAATCAGCCATCAGATCAGAAAGGAACCTCTAATGTGTGTGACCCCGCAGTTTCGAACCTAAACCGGTAGCACAGGAACCAATTCCTGTACTAATCGAAGTGACCATCTAGCAATGGTACCCGACGATCGGATAGATCGAATAATCATAATCGCAACATTCAGAACCTACGTGAATATGGTTACCGTATAATTCATCCCTTTTGACCCCTGTGTTTAGGACGACTCAGGGTTAAACTGTCAACCCTGATGATATCATCCGAATCATGCTCAACTCAATTAGTCCTGTGACTCCTCACTAGGACTACCCTGGTCAAGGTTTTGCTAAATTGAAATACGACTGTACACAGCTCCTAAACTGGAGTGGTCAATCCCATCTTAACACACGCACCGACAAGTCAAGTACTTGACTACACCCAGCAACCTTCCGTCACTGAATTAGAAATTCAGGTAGTCCAGTGCCTAAGTATAGTGAGTTGCTTGCAAGTCACCGTGGCGGTCTCAGGTCAGAGAGACATTTATACCCATATCCCATCGGAGCAAATCTTGACAGCAGAAATAGCTCCGGAGTTGGTCACGTTCAGTGCAGATGTACCATTACATCTCACCTGTATGCCATACCAGTGTCTCCACACTCTTTGGTTATGAGGACAACCAAA
>NC_025994.2:20652922-20677922 GCF_000442705.2 Elaeis guineensis
TTTCTTTTGTTAGGATCGATAGATCCCATCTTGATGCACACCTCACTCCTACAGTGGACCAACTATCACCAACATCCACTACAAGAGCTCTTTGAGACCCATGTTGATGTGTTAGTTAAACTCCAGCAGCCTCACTGTGAGCAATAGTATTATCTCAGATCAAAGGATCAGTCATACAACTGCAGTATCGAGAAAATCACTAACGAGAGAGCAGACATCCATGTGACTTCTCGTATTGATCACATTCAGTGCTAGTTGTCCTCTAACAACCATCTGTACTCTTACTTCAGTATCTCTACACTGCAAACTCGAGACCCATCTGTCTGAAGGAAGTGATTCATGAACTGATCTGTCCAGATCAATCATCATCCCCATAATGATCCTATGATCAGGAGTAATTTAAAAATTAATCATCAATAACGCATGTCTCAAATTCTCAACTCTTTGAGAATATATGTCATTATCTTGTTAATCTCTTGGATGATTCATGGACACATAAATATGAATGATAATATAACTACCCAATAAGTACAAAATTATGTCCTAGAGATATGAAATATATCAGCCAAGATTAGCTTCTAGGGCATACATCCAACATTACAGTGGTTCAATTGCATCGGGAAGGTACAGCCACTCCATTGACATTTGATGTCCTGGGATAGAGATGGAGTTGGATCTAATAACTGTTAGGCGAGGGTCCCAATGACAGCTTTATGTCTGCTGGTGAATGATGGATCTGATTTAACTAAGAAATTTATCAATAACTGTTAGGTGAGGCTACAAGACTTAGAGACCAAGCCCACTATATCTTACTTAGTGAAGCAATGGATAAAGTATTATCCACTCATTGGTCTGTACTTATCAATAACTGTTAGATGAGATATGTATAGATTAATGAGATCACAGTACCCATTTAAAATCGATCGCATATAGATTTTTATTTCTCCACCCAAGGAGTGTGGGAGATTCGAGAAAATAATGGAAGCTTTTATTTATTTTTAAAATTTCTAGAATAAACAATCTTATAAGTACAAATATCTAATTAGAAACTATTCTTTCTGCAAAAAATCATGTCGAGTTCAAACTCCTTAGTCCAAATCCTCGATACAAATAGGTTGACCGACACCAATTACAAAGACGGGCTCCAAAATCTGAGAACTGTTCTCAGCTTCAAAAAATTTACCCATGTCCTAAACCAGAAAACATCTACGTTACATGCTCGCCCATCCACTGATCAATGAGCTACACTTGAGAAGTGAATGGATGAAAATAACAAGACGAAGTGTTACATCTTAGCGTTCATGTCTAATGATCTTCAATAACAGCATGAAGACAAGAGAACTATCCGAGAGATGCTGACTCACCTGCAAGAGTTATATGGTGAGCAGAGTCGCACAGCTCATTTTGAGGTCTTCCGAAGACTTTTTAGAGTGAAGATGCGTGATGGACAGTTTGTCAACAATCATTGTCTGACAATGATCATGGACATAGAGGAGCTTCAGAAGCTCGATATGAACATGAACAAGGAATTACAGATAGATCTGATCCTCCGATCTCTTCCTAATTTATATGGGTAGTTCATCATGAACTACCATATGAATAAAATCAATGCCACTTTGCCTGAGTTATTGAATATGCTGGTGACTGCAGAAGGCACCTTGAAGAGTTCAAGGGGCACAATTCTAGCTGTAGAGCGGGTTTCCTCCAAAAAAAAGTCTTCTTTTAAGAAAAAAAAAAGGTCATGAAAAAATAGAAAAATGAGGCCAAACCCAAGAAATAGATTTCGAAGAAGACTGACGATAAATAAAAGTATTTCCATTACAACGTCGAAGGCCATTGAGAAGGAACTGTCCAGCCTACCTAGCGACTGTCAAGAGCAGGAAGAAGGATGGGCCCTCTGAAGGTATGTCTGAATTACTCGTTATTGAAACTAATCTAATAATTTCTTCTTCTTCTAGTTAGGTTCTAAATTCTGAATCAAGTGCTTATTTGTGTACTTCTATGCAGGGTCTTGAAAAAGTAAGGGGGCTGAGAGAAGGTGAGATCACTCTTCGGATCGGTAATGGAGCAAGAATTGCTGTTGTGATCGTTGGAACCTACTTTCTGTGACTACCGTTAGGACTTAGTTTGCTTTTGAAAGACTGTTATTATGTACCTATAGTCAGTAGAAATTTAGTTTCTATCTCTGTGCTAACACATGATAATTATAATTTCTATTTCAATAAAGATATGTATTCAATTTATTTTGAAAATAAAATTATTGTACGTGCTTTCTTGATTGATAGTCTTTACCATTTGCATACGGATATGAGTGTAAATATTAACAAGTAAATAGTAAATGACATAGGGTCTAAGAGATCTAGAGACAAGATTAGCCAAAAATATCTATGGCACCTTAAGCTAGTCATATTGGAGAGGACAGAATCAACAAACTGGAGAAAGATGATCTTCTGGGATATTTACTTTTAATTTTATTCAATTTGTGAATCGTGTTTTTTAAAAAAATGATCAAGCTGTCCTTTGTGGGATAAGGAGAAAGGACCACTGAGATATTAACTTTGGTAAACACTGACGTGTGTAGTCCATTCGATGTACAAGCTAGGGATGGCTATATTTACTTCATAACCTTTACTGATATTTTTCATGGTATGGATTCATGTATCTGATGCACCGAAAGTCTGAAGCCTTTGAAAAATTCATAGAGTTCAGACATGAAGTAGAAAAATAGACCGAAAAATTCATAAAGATTCTTCGATTAGATCGAAGAGAAAAATATCTCAGTGAAGAATTTTGAGACTATCTCAAGGATAATGGTATAGTCTCATAGTGGATACCTCTAGAGACATCTCAGCTCAATGGAATATCCAAAAGGAGGAATTAGACCTTATTAGACATGGTTCGGTCCATGATGAGCTTCACAGACCTTCCTATCTTTCTTTGGGATATGCTTTATTTTCTGCGATTCATTTTTTGAATCGAGTTCCCTCTAAATTCATTTCTACCACACCATATGAGTTAGACATGGTAAGAAGCCAACTCCTGGGTACCTCAAGATTTGGAGATGTCCGGCTCATGTCAAGCGACAGCAGACGGACAAGTTAGAGGCTAAATCCTTTAGGGCTCGCTTTATAGGATATCCTAAAGAAATCATGAGATGTTACTTCTATCTTTCTAAGGATTACAATATGATTGTGAGCCATCATGCCGTATTCTTAGAAAAAGAGTTTATCCAAGATGGAGGCAGTAGGAGGAAGATTGAGCTCGAAGAGAAAGTCTCTAAAGAGCATCGAGTCCAAAAACCTGAACCCAATAATGAGCCAGTAGATGTGATACCTTTTTCATCTCGTAGATCAAGTAGGATCTCCTATCCTCCTGAAAGATACTTAGGTATTCTTACAGAGGATTTAGAGGAAGCATTCCTTATGGGAGATAGGGACATTAGAAATGATTCCAAAACCTACGATGAGGCAATGTTAGATGTAGACCCCGAGAAATGGATGGAAGCGATGAAGTCAGAAATTGACTCCATGCATTCCAACAAGATTTGGTCCTTAGTAGATCCACCTGAAGGTATTGCACCTATTGGGTGTAAATGGATTTACAAAAAAAAATTAGGTCGGATGGTAAGGTAGAGACCTATAAGATAAGACTAATTATGAAAGGTTATAGTCAATATGAAGGTATTGACTATCATGAAATCTTTTCATCCGTTACCATGCTGAAATCGATTCATACTCTACTTGCGATAGCAGCCTTTCATGATTATAAAATCTGACAGATGGATGTGAAAATTGCCTTTCTAAATAGATATTTTGAAGAAAATATCTATATAGAGCAGCCTCTAGGTTTCACGTCCAGTGATAGTGATCATAAGGTCTGCAAGCTACAAAGGTCCATATATGGACTCAAGCAAGCATCTTAGAGTTAAAACACTCACTTCAATGATGTAATCAAAATATTTGATTTCATAAAAAATGAGGAGGAGCCATGTGTGTAAAAAAAAGTCAGTGAGAGTGCTGTCATATTTCTCGTATTGTATGTGGATGACATCCTCCTGATTGAAAGTGAAATTCCCATACTGACGTTGGTCAAAGTATGGTTGTCGAAAGAGTTCGCCATGAAAGACCTAGGAGAAACTTCCTACATTCTTAATATAAAGGTCTATAGGAATAGATCTAAGAGAATGATAGAACTCTCACAGCATATGTACATAGAGAAGGTACTGAAAAGGTTAAGCATGAAAAATTTTAAGAGGGATCTTTTGCCCATTAGATACGGCATTCATCTCTCCAAAAAAATGTGTCCTGACACACCTGAGGAGATCCAGTGCATGAGCAATATCCCTTATGCTTCGGCAAAGGAAGTCTTATGTATGTCATGTTATGTACACATCATGATATAGCACTTGCCGTGAGTATCACAAGTAGATATCAGGCAAATCCAGATGAAAAATATGCTGTTAAAAACATCCTTAAGTACTTGAGAAGGACTAAGGATTTGATGTTGATCTTTGATAGAGGATCGAAGCTAAAAGTTAAGGGATATACTGATTCAGACTTTATCACTGTTGTTGACGATAGAAAGTCTACATCGAAGTGTATCTTCTTATGTAATGGTGGTGCAGTTAGCTGAAAGAGTTTCAAGCAGCCGATCATTATAGATTCGATAATGGAAGTCGAGTACATCGCCACCTCTAAAGCTGCTAAGAAAGTCTTTTGGTTCAAGAAGTTTATTACGAAATTGGGTGTGATGCCATCAGATGCCATTACACTGTACTGTGATGACAACGACGCCATAGCCTTTGCTAAGGAGCCCAGATCTCACCAGAAATCCAAGCACATAGAGCGACGATTTCACATCATATGTGAATACCGCAAGAAGAAGTTCGTCGAGGTGCAGAGAATCGACTCTGCACTGAATGTGGCGGATCCGCTGATCAAGCCTCTCAGCCAGCAGAAGACTGAAGCTCACCTTGAGAAGATGGATCTTAGGTATATAGCTAATTGGCTTTAGGTCAAATGGGAGTTTGTTAGATGTGTGTCCTAGAAGTCAATTGTTGACTGACACATTATATAATTTTAGGACCTAAATTTGTACTTGTAATCTTTTTATTATCAATAAAGAATTTTTTCATTCCAATCACGTTTATGTATCCATGATTTATCTTAAAAAATAACAAAGATAATTTTTGTATATTCTTAAAATGTTAAGAATTTGAGACATACATTAATTAGTGGTTAATTTCTAAATACTTCCGATCAAAGAATCGTCACAGAGGACAGTGATTAATCTATTTGAGATTGATGCACTGTTCATCTCCCTTGTGGGCAGATGAATTTCGGATTTGCGGTGTAGAGACACTAGGGTGAAGGTACGAGTGGTTGTTGGAGAACAACTTGCACTGAGCGTGACCAACATGAGAACCACATGGATGTCTATTCACTCATCAGTGATCTTCTCGATGCTGCAGTAGTGTGAGTGGTCCTTTAACCTACAGTGTCATTGGCTATTCTCAGTGAGGCTACTGGGTTCGACTACACATTCTCTTGGTCCCTAGCCATTTGGATTCTTGCTGTGTATATTGGCTTCAGTAAGTTTAGGTTCGATGTTTAGAGTAGGATGCATCTAGATGGAATCTATTGACCTTGATAGAAAAGGAGAAGTTTTATGCGATTTATGAGATCGAGTTCAGAAAGTCTTTGGCCAAAGTAAGTGTGAATACTGAAAAAGAGTTTCTACGGGATTCATAAATAAACTCGAGTCGAGCCAATCTTACATATGACTGACAATAGGGTCTGACGAATTCTCCATGACTTCTGTCAAGTCAGAATTCACGATAGAAGGACTGAATCATACAATAACTGCATCTAGAAGTTCGTACTTTCATTCTATTAGGTTGCCACTACATACTGCTAGGTGTCACTGATGAATTATAAAATTCATCGAACGTTGTCTTGATGATTGATGGCCCTTAAAGGATAGAATTAGAAATATTCCAATTCATTAAAAAGAGTTTCGATGATATTATGATGGAGATCACAATATATCTCACTACCAGATAGAATGGAACCTATGGAGTCACACATTAAGGGATTTAATCTTGAATTTGTCAATTGAACTTATGAAGTTCTAATTAGGTTAGAATTTATTGAAATCTTATTAGGTTTATAAGAACCATGCTAGCACAGGGTTAAACCTAATTCTTTTCGGGACTTCGATTTGATCAAGTCCATAGCCTTAAACCTAACTTAAATTCATTTAGATACAATTGAGCTCTTAATTGTGAGCCCAAGAGGATTTGATTAAGTCAATTAATTGATATAATTATCTTAACATTATCTCTTCTTTATCTCCTAATTATCTCTAAGTGTGCATATGGAATAGATGAAAAGATGGGAGGCGCAATCTTCTCTTTTTGACAAGACCAGGGGGTGCCAACCCCTGAATTTGGCAAGTGGGGCTCGCCTCCTTCTTGAGGTTTGGCATGGAGGAGAGAGAGTGGGGCCACGCCCCCTCTCATTTGGCAAGAAACCCCTTAAGGGGCGTCAAGTGTTGGCGCCCCAAACCACTTGGCACCCCAAACTACCTGCCCTATAGAGATAGGGCGCCCCTTGTACCTACCTAAAGGAGCTGATTATATACCAATTATATCTGATTTTAATTGAAATAAATTAGATTAAAAAAATAAAAAAATTTATGAGATAAGGATCTACCTTTTTAAGATAATTAGGTTCCTATTATGTATCAGGATAGTGCCTATATAAAGAGCATGTCTCTAGGGTTTCAAAGTAATAGAGTTTTTGTGAAACAAATCTTTCTCTCTCTCCCTTCTCCATGCCTCCTCTCCTCCCTCTGTTCTCTTCCATGCCCAAGGGTTGGGCGTTCGCTTTCCACATACCAAGAGGTAGTGGTAATTTATCTTTAAGAGCGAAGAATGAGGAGAAGAAGAAGAAGACTACAGATCAAGGAGTTAATCTCGCAGTCCAGATCAAGATGTTGATCTAATATCTCAAGACTAAGATTCTTCTACGAGGAGATTAGTTCGAGATTGATCTTGATGGATATCCATAGAGGTCGGACACGTGTGCGGCTCGAGCATCTACGAATTCATGATCATCAAAAATAGTGAATATCTATCCATGCTAAGGTAATGAGATCTGATCTCATACTTATCTCTCAATTCCATATTATATATGTATTTTTTCTTTAGAACTTAGGTAGCATTAGATTTGATATTATACATGTGGGGTTAAATGGTTTAACCTATTTCATTTTTCTCTGCATTTCAAAAAGATTTTGAAATTTACACATACTGCCTACCTGATTTTCTAATAATACACATCGAGATTTGAGGAGTTGACGAACCTTGGAGCAATGAAGATGCAGAGGAAGGGGGGGTCGATTCCCTAGAGCTGCCAACTTGAGAGACGCAATAAGCTGGGCTCCAGAAGAAGGCTTCTTCCTTAGAGGACCCCGAGTTGGTGTTTGAGAAGCCTCGGTAGTGGGTTGAGCAAGGACAGCTTTGGTTTGGCACCATTTAGGAGTAGAAGCCCCGATCAAGGTCTTTTTCCTCTTAGTAGTTTGATGAAGAGCTTCAATATCGTTAGGCTTCATATTTAAAAAATGAAATGGTCAGCCGAAAAAAACTAAGAGAAAAATATTGAGTAAGATTGACTAACTCTAGGGTCGGCTAAACTCAACTCGACTTTATATAATATCTCCTTTGAAAGGAGCCTAGAGAGAGGAGCAGCATAGTTGCAAATGAACTTTAGGGCCTCTTCGGCGTTAGAAAGCACTAAAGCCTTAATTGATGACCTCCGAGGTCGACCCCACGACATGTCAAAGTCCTAAGATTGCTTGATCGACGCAAAGAAGTAGCGCTTCTTCTAATTATGGACCGAGGAAGAAGTGCCTCAGAAGAGATGCCGCCTAGATTGAGGAGAGGCATACCACCATCCGACCTCTTTAGGATATTCCTTGAATGAGAAACATGCCCTGAAGAGGTAGATGATCGATGCGACCTCGAGGAGGAGACAATGCACGATAAAAGCTATAATCAGACGCCATGAGTTTGATGCCACACAAGAATATATGATCTGAAAGGTCCTAAGCAGTTCAATAATAACAAAATGAAGAGGTAATCTGAGGACTGCTTTCAAGAACTCTTCATAAAGCCCGATCCAACCCTAGGAAGGCAAGGTGATTTGGTCCTTAAGACCGGTGAGCTCCAGTTTAAATTTTGGAGGAATTTGATACCTAAGTCGTAGTATTTCTAAGTCCTCTTGGATGAGGACAGAGGCCATTCGAAAGGGGCTGAAGCTAAGCACCTCCCTTACCTCAGAACCATCCAAGGAACACCTGATGGTGGATACAGGGTCCTCATCAGTCTATTTACCATTCGAGGACCAGGTGAACAATGTTGAGCTCAACATACTCATCCTTAAAATGCACAGAAAAAAGAAAAAGTTGAGAGGACTAACTTAAGGAGAGGATGACTGAGTAAACCCAAGGGCCAGACTTCGAGGTCAGATGTCAGAGCTTGAGTACGGTTGAAGAAGATCGAAACTACTGATGGCAATCGCTGGAGCTTGCTGAGAATCGCCTAAAGGGCTCACCTCACTGTTCCAAAATAGTGAAATGGTGAAAATGGGATGACCAAGGGTGAAACATTGTCTATTTATAGGAGGTTGGATGGTTCCAAAATCTGATGGTGGTTCATCTAGCCACTACTGATATTTGCCAAGTGGCAGCATTGGATTAGCCATGGCAAGGCTCATGCAGATCCGATGGCTCAATGGCTTAGATTAAAGGATTTGATCCGTTGGTGGGGCAGATTTTCGACGTGTGTTGATGACTCAGAGAATGCTTTGCATGACTGCTCATCAAATCAACCTTGACTTCGGATTCATACTTTCTTCGACCGACCTCAGTACAAACTCGGACTCGAGAGTGGAGGACATCTGTTGTAGACTACCACCTCAACCTCGATTGATCAAGTCCTCAGCTTTTTTCGAAGACCTTTGGATTTGGACTCTGGTGGGTATAAAGATGTGGAGCCAATTTCAATCGGCCCAAGGATATCAGACATGAAAACCAAAATGGGCAAGCCTATAGAGACACCTTACGGACAGTAGCTTGGACCTTAGCTTTGACCAAGGTACCCGGACCTTGGCTTTAACCGAGGTGTTCATGCTCATGCCTTGGCCACGGATGAAGTACTACGAGATCAGTTGAAGCCGACTTTGAGAAGGTGCATATGAGGCAGTAACTTTCATTGGGAAAGTCTGCCACGTTCATGATTTTGAAAAGTCCAGATAAAGAAAGAGATCACCATAATCAAATCATGCTCCGAACAAAAATAATCGTTGCCAGCTCGATTCATGCACAATAACTGAAAATTGATCAGTCTTTGGGCATGCACAACTCTAATTCCTCATTTATAAATAGAGGAGCACGGGGATCCCCAAGGTAAACTCTCAAAAATTATTTTTTTTTCTCTTTGTTCTCCATCTCTTAACTTGAACATCAAGGTTCCTCACTGAAAAATCCTCCGACTAGGATTTTTTGTAAATCTCGAACCAGCCTTTGGATTCAGCCTCCACTCGACTTTGCCACCTTGGCCAGAAGGATCACCTCCGATCTCCGACATAGCATTTTGAGCAGTAATAATATATATATATATATATATATTTATATATATATATATTTATTTATTTATATATATATAAGAGAGAGAGAGAGAGGGATATTCCAATGTAAATAATTATTTGGAGATTCTGTCTTCTCCCGCTCTCCGGATTTTGGCAAATATTAGACCGGGTTTTTCTGTTGAGAATATTAGACCGGTTTACCGCTCATCGCTCTGCTCTCTCTTAAAAAACCCTCGCTCTCCCGCGTGCCGCCTGCCTTGCGAAGCCCCCGCCCTCTCGGCACCAGTGGATCCCACAAAACCCTCATAGAAACCCTAAACCCTAACCTCCGTCGAATAGCATTTGAATCCTGATCTCTGGCGGTTCATGAAGAACCGGGTACGCAAGAAGCCTCCGTTCTCCAGGGGCGGCAAGAAGAAGCCCCGGTCCTTCGGAGACGAAGACGACCCGTTCTTCGAGTCCAATGCCAAGCGGCGGTGCAAGGGCCGTGCCGACGACGACGATGACGACCTGGAGAGTCTGGAGAGCGATGACGAGCTGGCCGACGGTGGGGGAGAGGAGGAGGGGCCGGCCGAGCCCGAGGAGACTGCGGATGAGAAGAGGGTCAGAGTGGCAAGGGAGCATTTGGAGAGGATTCGCGCTGTAGCAAGGAAGGTAGAAGAGGAGGAGAGGGAGGAGGACGAAGAGTTGGGGCGGGAGGAGAGGGAGGGTAGAAGAGATTCTTTGGTGGCGGAAATTCTCCAAAAGGATCAGCTTGAGGAGAGTGGGCGGGTCACGAGATTTCTTGCTTCAAGGTAATCTGGAAGAAATTAGAAGAAAAAAAATCTCATCTATATCATTCACCATATTCGTATGAGAAGGACGTAGTTTTTTTCCCATATAAATATATATATTGTTTCTGAAATTTTGGAATATGGTTATGGAGATTTGCTCTAGTTGATGTTTTAAGTTCTGGGAGCTTTTTTTTTTAGCAAAAAAAAAAAGAAGAAAACTTGTTAGAGCTTTGAACTATTTTGATTTTTGGATGAATGTGTCCAATTCCTTGCCCCCACAAAAAATTTGCTAATATACAAAGACAAGCCGGATTTTTGAGTTAATACAGTCAGCTGCCTGAGATGAAGGATTTTTTTTTTTTGCTCAGGTAATCTTATGGAAAATAAAAGAGTCTTACATGTTCGATTTAGATTTACCTTTAATATATGGTGCAAACATGCATTATATGCTCCATCTACTCTCTAAGTTTCATATGATGCACCTATTTTACAAAAAACTGTTGCTTTGGTGCTTGCATTGTGTTTATCAAGTTACAAGAGATGTACTACTATGAGGCTTACTATGTCATGTGCAAAATCTACAGGGTTCTATGTCCAGAACCTCTCGATGAGTTCGGACTTCTAGTGAAGCACCGACAGTCTGTTACTGCTGTAGCCTTGGCTGAGGATGACTCAAGAGGGTTTTCAGCTTCCAAAGATGGAGCCATTCTGCACTGGGATGTTGAAAACGGGAAAAAAGAGAAGTACTTGTGGCCCAGTGAGGATGTACTGGTATCACATTATGCAAAAGCTCCTCAGAATCCTTCTAGAAAGAGAAGTAAACATGTATTGGCTTTGGCTGTCAGCTCTGATGGTCGTTATTTGGCAAGTGGTGGATTGGATCGCCATGTCCATTTATGGGATACTCGCACAAGGGAACATATCCAGGTAGGTGCTTGTAATTATCAATATCTCTATGCATTTTAATAACTGGAGGATGGATACTACTTGTTTCTGTGCATGATTAATAAGATAACTTAGTATCCAACAGTGCTTTCAGGTTGAAAACTTGATGCCAAAACACATGGTGAGCAAATGCCTATATGATGTAGATAAATGTTAAAATCAAATTTTTCTAGTTCATTATCATGTTATTCTATTATCTTTTGAACTTTTCTGTTAAAAATTCCTTTGATGCAATACTCACCATATGCTGCTATAGAACTGACCTAGTGTCTAATTTTTATGCATCACATATTTCTTATGCAAGCATATTGTTCTCTATTTTTACCTTTTTTCCCAGGGCCCCTGATTTGTAATTGACATTACAGGCATTTCATGGTCATAAAGGACCTGTTTCCTGCCTTACTTTTAGGCAGGGAACTTCCCAGCTTTTCTCTGGTTCCTTTGACCGAACGATTAAGCTGTGGAATGCAGAAGACAGGACTCACATGGACAATTTGTTTGGTCATCAAAGTGAAATTCTGACAATTGATTGTCTCAGAAAAGAAAGACTTTTGACTGTAGGGCGTGACCGGACTATGCGATTATGGAAAGTAAGCATTGATTTTCTCATGATACTTAATGGTAGGCGTATTATTATTTGATGTTTTTATAGAATCCTCATTCAATATAATATATGATCCAGCATTTGTATTTGGTTGCATTCTCAAAAGTCCTGCATATCATAAAAAATGTTTTCATTTTAGATTTGCTTTGCTCTATGTGGAATCAATCAAAAAATATAATATGTAGCTGGGATAATGCTTGATGGTTTGTTTCACAAACTAATTGTTAATAAACTGGAGGGTCATTTTAATTTGGCTTGTCTCGTGATTTACTATGGAAGCTAATCATCACTTGGCATGAAGACACGAGTGAAACGTATGGGAGTTCCTCTTGAAGCTTTTTAAGATTAAAAAAAGCGAATATAATGTATAAAGGGATCTTTACTTAGCGATTCTAGCTTACCCAGGATTAGATAAATAGCATGATTAGTATCATACATGTTGGGTGTTGATAGGGAGATGAAAGAAGGGTAGCAACATTTCTAGAGCAACAATTATTGTTGCAAGACCAATTATATCACTTTATGTATTTTGACATATTTGTCCTTGTAAATAAAAAGTAGTGAGAAGTTCTCCGAGGAATTTTTTTTTCAGGGCTGCAATGTGAGCAATTATTTATGTTACCAAATAGAGTGCTAGAGATGGAAAGGTTTTGTCAATAAACATGAAAAGGAAAGGAAAATTCTTTTTGTCTCTCTCTTCTTCCATGTTGCTAACTCATACCTTGCTCTACCTTTAGTAGTTGACCTGCTTAAGTTCAAAGAGGATAGGAAACACCATGCATAAGGGTTTTATATTTCATCCTAAGGTACATTACAAGCATCACAAACAAAAAGGCGGTCCTTGTGCATTAGGTTTCCGCCACCATAGGGTCTAGGGAGTGTCAGATGCATGAAGCTTTACCTCTACATTCGGAGAGGCTATTGCAAGATTCCAAACTTGTGATACCCAAGTTTCAATGGAGCAACTTTATCGTTGCGCCAAGACTGTCCTCATTACAAGTAAGCACAGACCTTTGCAACTAAAGAAAGAAAAAAGCAAATACATGATTTATCAGCATCATATCCAATTGTATACTTTGGTGGTCTATATGACAATATAAAAGTTCCCCTATCTATTCAACACTTAATTAGGCCTGCATGCACCTTTCCAGGTTATCCGGAAGGAATGGAATGACTAATGTGATGTGAAGCCTCCGTAAAGAGAAAAAGCCCCTTACTCTTAAATGCTTCTTAGCTAGTCAGTCTGTAACAACCCACAGTAAAGAGTGAGATGCCAACACCAACCTTCATATGGAAAAAATCTAGATAACCTTGTTTGTGTACTGGAACAACTACCAATTCCTTTGAACAGCACTAACTTACCTCTCAATACCATACTGTAAGAAAAATAAAAAACGAAAATAAGAGAAACAATAGCTCCATAACACATTAGAGATTTATAAAAAGGGATGATGTTCCTTAACCTTACAAATAATGGGAAGAAAGATCAAATTAGATACACAATATCTTTTAAAAGGATTAAAAAAATTGATATTTGGCTTTTTTTTAAACGTAAATCCACACCTCTCCTTGGAAATGGTAGGATCATGTGAATTGATTTGCTTCTACTCCATTTGGCTGGTGATGCCTCCTTTGTGCCATCAATCTTGCTAAGGGGGTTGCAAGAAGAGGTCTTTGTTGCTAATATCAGGTGGTGGCTTCAATAACTCCAAAAGCAAAGATATGGAAGCCTAACTCTAATCAGCAAGCAGTGACAGACTTCTTATTTAAGAAACTACTCAGATAGGCATGTGTGCAGCACATATAGATTGTTGAGGTAATGAGATGATGTATGGTAACATATTAATGTTAAGAAAATTCAGAAAAATGAAACAGAATTTAGTAAGCAGTTAGCAAGAGCCATATACATTCGCTCTAAAGGTATTATGTGAACTTACATTACGGTGACATACCATGATCTAACATTCCGTTGCCTTCAACTTTTCCAACAATCATTTGTGTTAATGAACTATTTGACTTATACCATTGGCTCACATATCAAAATAATTGATATAACAACTGTAGTGAGTATACAAAACACCATACGTATCCAACAAAGGAATTGAATGCCTTAATAATAGCTATAAATTTAGCATGAAGATGTGGTTTATCTAAGTTGTCATTGCTTTATACATATTAGGCACAGGAAGAGATGGTTAGAACAATTAAGCACTGGATTGATGTGGTAGTGCTTCATGATTAAGTTGTTGTCATTGTCATTATTATCATTCTCCACCTCCAAGCTTTCTCCTATCAAATATTGTGGTTTTATAGTCTCCATGAAAAGTGATTAGATTTTACAGTCAAATGTTAGCTTCATGTCAACCCTCTTGCACTAGCATCCAGTACTGGAATTCTTGACGAAGGCAAATTAAGACTAGATAGGACCTTGCCCTGAAGCCTATATGTCTAGTTAGCGAGTAGGGAGATTTACCTTATTGATCACCATTTAAGCATATGTAACCGGAGCAGCCTTACAAAATTACCCCTCGACTTTCAAGCGATCTGCATAATGAGGTCGAGGTGTTTAAGTATTTATATGGCCAGGTGTGTTTGTCTCAAAGGCTCAAATAAGCCAAAGGGTAAATGAGAGACTCCTATAATGCTTTGTCATTATGTGTTTAAAAATTATCTAGTAGAAAGGGTGGAGGATGGGTTTATATATGCATGGTCTTTTGCCTTTGTTGTGGGAATCTGAAAGATGTAGAGATAAAGGTGTCACATTTATTCCTCACTGTAGAGGCAAAGATGGTGGATGTTGGGGTGAAATAATAGATAGGTGTATACTAGTGGAAGTGGCAATCTTATTGTTGATGTAATTTCTATGAGACATTTTTATATTTTAAGTTTTGTTTTGGCATGCATATGAGATGTAATTTTTACATTGTTAACTAACATCATATGGATTGGAGTCATAGTTAATAGTAAATGTTCTCGACAAATGTCATCGGAGTTTCTCAAGTTTCTTGTATGTTTTAACTTTACATGAACTTTCTTCTTCAAAACTTTAGATGAAATTTATTCTCTATGGTTGTATTGTTTGGAGTTAGGTTCGCTGTGTTGATACCGAATGCTGTATCGGTGAAATCATAGTATAGTATTGGTATGTAGTTTGGTACGGTACGATAATATTGGTATGGGATGGTATTGCATATCGGACAGTATGGTATGCCTCGTACTGCTCGATATAGGGTGGTATGGCAAACCATGGGCTATACTACTGTATGTTGGATTACCTTATTGATTAGAACTACTCAGTTAATAATAAATATGATTGGTGCCTTGTTTCTCATGTGCTCGGTAGGAAGCTTGGGGGAAAAACCAACCAGATTTTTAAAAGACTTATATTTGGTTTGCTTCTTGTATATGGATTGCATCTAGGCACTTGTAAAGAATTTCATCTGAATGAAGGCTTTGAGCTTCATCCATAACCACAACCTATCTAGGGTCAGCATAGTATTCAAGTGTCTAAAAAAGAGAAAAATCAAGGGCACAAATGTTTTACTCCTTTCACCCTTATTCTCCAAATTAGGCTATTGAAGATTGTTACGATGGGTACTTGAACGGACATAGATAAGAGAGCTATGATACTTGACAAAATTGAAACAGATTTTACTTTTGAAGCCATCATGAAGAGCTGTGCTGATTGTTGACACTTGCTAGCATGTTATTAGTACTGGTTAGTGCTGGTTGTTGCTAGTTGATGTTAATGCTTGTTACTTATTGCTACCACTGGCTATAATCACTACCACCTACCCCATGAATGCTACAGTCTCTTGCCAAATGGTCACTGTCACCATCCTATAGTTTGTGTGTTTCTATTTTATCACATCAGTTAACGACGATGGATCAGGTAAATTCTTTAACTACCCAACCCACCAGTTCTACCAGCCCAGTTGGCTGGCTTGAAGCTTTTTATGTAAAGAGGGGACTTGACCGTAGCATGTTATACCATGATGCCTTGAGCTGAATATTGTGCTAAGTTGTCAAGCTTGGAGCACATGGAATCCCCATCAACCATGTACGTCGATCAAGTATGCAGAAAGCTGAAGCAACACCTTCTACATTGGGAATTTCTCCATCAACGGATGTAATGTAGAAGAACATGGTGTAACTTTGTATTTATGACGATGATATGCTTGCAATTAAAAAAAGGAATTAATGATATTTGTAGTACTGAACGTATTGCCTGCCTGGTTGTATAATATTTACATATCATATGGAGTTTAGACCAAAAAATTGGAAAGTTCATATTGTATCCCATTTTTATAGAATACAATTTCTGTTGTGCCATAGGTTCCTGAGGAATCACAATTGATCTTCCGGGCTCCTGCATCATCTTTGGAATGCTGCTGCTTTCTTAATGACAGTGAATTCCTATCTGGCTCGGATGATGGAAGTATTGAACTTTGGAGCATGTTGCGGAAAAAGCCTACGAACATAATAAAAAATGCTCATGCTCCATCACTATCTCCCAATGATCATTTGTATGAGGAAGTAAAGGAAAATATGCCTAATGGTCGTAATACAGGTAAGAAAGCATTTTCCTTCATGCATGCTTAAGTTTAATAGACCAACCAAGACCATCGACTAGGATGGTTTTTGGCGGTAGAGTGTCTTAATATTCTTCTGTTTCACCATTACCTGGAAACTGAACTCAGAAATTTGTCTGCATTGTTGTGCATGATCAGTTGTGGAGCAGCTTGATCTTGCATGCTCTTTGTTTTGTAATTTTTTGATGGACGCCTCTAATTCTTTTTTCCCTTTTAACCTTCACCTTCTTCCAGAAAATGGCAGTTGCAAAGCTGAAACCTATTCTTCAGCCCATTCATGGGTTAGTTCTGTTGCAGTGTGTAGACGTAGTGATCTTGCTGCAACTGGAGCTGCTAATGGTGTGGTCCGCTTGTGGGCTATTGAAAATGATAGTAAAGGCATTCGGCCATTATTTACTTATCCCGTGGTATTATTCCCAACCATGCTAATCCTTTTTTAATGTTAATCTTTTATAGAATATTTATTTGGGATCTTAAAATTTAGTTGGCAGGATAAATATCCTTACACTCTGGTGAATAACTGATATTTATATGTCAATTTGGCAATAAATCATACATTTCTGAATTTTAAAGTTTCTTTATTATTCATGACTGTTATTCATCTGGGCTGAATTGTCATTCAATCATGTGCCATGGAGGTTGAGTAGGCAGTTGAATTGTGTAATGTAGTTAAGCAATTAGCACATGGCATGTGCAATGCACGTGAAAGGATGGATGGCTAGTGTTCCCTCCATCTGGTTAAGGATTAAAGAAGAAAGAGTAACTTAGATGTCAATTTATTAGGAGTTTGGAGTTTTTAGTTTCTAATCTGTTTTTGTCCTTACCCCTACTTTGCCAGAGAACTGCATTAACAAACCATCATAAAGTATTCTGGCTTTTATATTATTATAGATTAAAATAAAATAAAACCTTTTAGAAGTCATAAACAAGAAGATTATATTTGGTAGTTTCAATTTCAAAAGCATGAATCCATCCTTTTCTTTTCTTTGTTCGAAATTTCAAATCACGTGTTGAGATAGTCTGCAGGATGTTTGATCACTGAATGATGAAAGATCTAAAATGAATAGTGATGCATAAATCATCAACTTAGAAATTCTATGAGATCCATGATTTTATAGATTTTCACTAGGTAGCCAGACACAGATTTCTCATGTCAAAATTCACGTAATCTCCCAGAGTATTATGATTTTCTGGTATGTCCTAATGCAATGATAAAGAAGTGGGTAAATGAATGATCATGCATCTAACAAGTGAAGTGGAATACACACACACACAAATACAAAAAGGGGAAAGGGGGAAAATCCCGCATAAATGGTTTTGTCAAGTATGAGCAGATGAAAGCTAATCTAGGAAAAGTTGGGAACTAAGAATAAGGAAGAGGAGAGGAAGTCCAGACACTTACCTTATTTGATGAAATATGAGCCAGAGCTGGAATTTTGTCACGTCTTTTCTTTATTTTTGGTTTGGCCGTCTGAGGAAATTTGGTCACAAGTTGTGGACACGCACAAGATTAACCATTTTGTGCAAGTAATATCATACATGATAATATTGATATTCTTAAGCTACAGAAATGTTAGGAAATATGAACAAACTATTGAACTTCACATTCAGTTGCCTTCTGTAAAATTTGTACTAGAAGTATTCATATGCCAAAATTTTTGTTTATTTCTATAGAATGTGATCGTTATTCTTCACTTCCTTCTACTCCCCTCTTCCCTACCTTTAATTTCCTTGCTCAGCTTTACTTATTTTCACATGCAAGTTGACAATGGCAGCTCTTATTTGGAAGTCTTAGACTGTCTTCATAACTGGATCCATGGTTTTCAGAATCGTATCGAATCGGGCGGTTTGGGGCGTGCTGAACCGGACCGACAGAGAACCGAAATGGTTCCGGTGGCAAAAACGGCACACGCCGGTGCTGGGGAAGAAAGAGAGGGAAACAAAGGAAGAGAGAGAGAGGAGGAGAGGGAGAGGTCGTCGGAGGTCGGTGGTGGCCCTTTATGGCCGCTGGAGGCTCATGGAAGCTCGGTTCGTTTGATAGGGCTGGTGTAACGAGTGAGAAAGAGAGAGAGACAAAGGGGGAGGCCACTGGAGACAGGAGAACAGGATGGTGGAGGGGCCGTTGGAGGTCTCCAGGTGGCCGTTGTGGCCACTGGACGGTGGAAGCGGCGTGGGCGAAGCTGCGGCCGCGGAACAGGGACGATTGTCCATGTTCACATTTTTTAAAAAGGAAAACGAACAGTGAAGCTGGCAAACCATTAAAAAGAAAGACGAACAGTGAAGCCGGCAAATAAGCCGGCACTTGGTTTGCCGGCTTCACTTTTTTAGATTTTTTTTTTAAGTTTAAAAACAGTGAAGGCGGTAATCTATTTGCCGGCTTCACTATTTCAATTTTTTTAAAAAAAAGTTCAAAAACAGTGAAGCCGGCAGACCCATTGCCGGCTTCACTGGGTTTGCGGCTTCACTGTTATCGGATTTTTTTAAAAAAGCCCGTGAAATAGGGGCGATCGTCCTTGTTTCATGCTGCGAAGCCGCAGGCGGCATTTATGTGCCTGATGGCCACGGCGGCCAGTTGGAGGCCCTCTGACGGTCTCTCTGACGAACCCCCGTCTCTCTTTTTCTTCCTCTCTTTTTCTCTTTCTCTCTTTTTCTCTTCTCCGGTTCGTCCCTTCCTCCCTTTGTCGGTTTGCACTGGTCCAATCCGGTATGGAATTGCGTCAGACCGTGCCGCCGGTCGATCGAAATGGCCATCGGTATCAGAACTGAGAACCTTGACTGGATCCATTGTCTATAGATGAAGAACCATCTCCTGTCACATTGTAGAATCTGAAACTTATCTGTTTGCATTGTGGTGGTTGAGGCTTGTTTTGAATCTATTGCTCAAATTAGTAAACTTTGACATGCTACACTGACATGTTGCTCTTCAATTTCAGTAGGGTCGGGTTAAATCTGCACTTGCTCAATTAAGCTTGTGATCCTGCACCTGATCTCTTGTATAAGCTGTTCTACATAAAGTTTTATTTGTATGAATGTCATATCTTCTATTTTTACTTGTCACATAAGTGACTTGGAGTTGGACTTGTTTCTTGCACGACTGCTTATCAAACTTCTGATATTTTCATACGTGCTGCTCACCTTCTAAAAGCAGAAGTGGAATAGCATTGGGCTTTATGTAAATTGTAAGACTGAGGATCAGTCATAGTTGACTTAATTCACTGTTCATAAGTGAATTGCATTTTTTTTTTTTTGAATTGTATGCATTATGATCCTGTCTGTAAGTAATGAAATCTAGAATATTGTATGAAGATTTGTTCATTAATACTGAAATGTAGTTTACATGCTTTTCTTTCACTCTTTTTTTTTGAAAATTCCCATTTTATCTAAGATGTAACTAGGAGCCATGCCATGACTAGCAGCGTATAAACGAAATAGTATTTCACATTAGCTCATGTAATTTACTTATATACATTTTTGCCATATGAACTCAATTGTTAGGATGTGGAGTTGAGGTACCAGTACTGGTACCATACGGGTGTGGTACAGACTTGTACATTACCATACCATATTGACATACAATATGCTTGTTGGTGCTGGCATGTAAAAAGTGAGGACTATACCATGTACCAGCACCATGTGCCTTTATATTATTACACATAGGGGCACACCAGTATGGATATCTTTTAAGTGTAGTACATTACAGCTGGTACACGATAGTATTAAATACTTGATTAGGGAAAAGCAAATTCTGAAGCCAAACCTGTGCCTGAAACATTAACTAGTGAACTGAGGAACTGCTATGTACTGCCATAAGAACCAATTTCAGATGGATGAGATAACCCTTGTTTCTCATATTTGTTTGTCTATACAATTGAGAAGACAATGTCAATATCCTTTGGATAGAGCTGGACTGTCAGTATTTGTTCTGCTGTGCCTTTTGATTGAAGGACTGATAATTTTAATTACAGATTTTTTCTACAATTTTGTTTAACCTTTGCTGTGTTGTGCATTACCCTAGTAAAGTAAGGATTCTTAAACCAATAGGATTAATTTCTGAATTTCTGATGGGAAAACAGGTTGGATTTATAAATTCACTTGCATTTGCAAAATCTGGACGCTTCCTTCTTGCTGGAGTTGGTCAGGTCAGTTCTCATGAAAAAGTCTTCCTCCCTTTTAACATTTTGCTGTAAAAAGTCTCAGTTAAGTGAGAAACATAGATTTTAGTTTGTTTCTTTGCCTGATCTGGTTAAGTAAGATCAAATGCTATGTTGTGACATGACTAGTTTGCAAGATAAAATCCATCAACATCCACTTCATTGTGAACACAGAAGCAATTGCAATATTTTTATTATGCAAACTCATATCTGCAAAAATATCGGACAGCCAACTATGCTACAATCAGCCAATTGCTTCATATGGTTTTTCAAGTTTCAAGAATTCAGATCTCTGCTTTGACCATGAGATAACAGACAGAAACCCATAATTAATTGCCACAAATAATACTATTTTCTCCTTTTGGGGTTGCATGATGCCATACCAAAATAACAAAGTCTCATCAATGGAAGATGCTTTATCATATGCCTAGCTGAAAATAATTTATCAGAAAGTACTTGAATGTTTAACTCGTGTAACATGGTATGGCACCTGCTCATCCAAAAGTTTATTATTATTATTATTATTATTATTATTATTATTATGATTATTATTATTATTATTATTATTATTATTATTATTATTATTATTATCATTATCTCCCCTTTCATAACTGTGACGTCACGAGGCCCTCCAGATTATCCTTTTTAGATCTCCCCTTCTGCCCTGTTGATTCATCCTGTTGTCTTCTTTGGACAAGTGCAGCTACTAATGCTCCAAGCTGCAGTAAAATGGAGTGCTATTTCCATGAACAGCCTGCTTATGCAGCACTCTTAGCTTGCTCATCAGCAATATGTTTGTTTTATTATGGTGCTATAAATAATCATTATTCATTTTGGGCAATTTGCTAACTTTTAGTTGCATTTATAAATTCTATATGGTATTTTGTATCAGGAACCCCGTCTGGGAAGATGGGAACATGTTCCAGCAGCACGGAATGGAGTTGCGATGCATTCTATCAGGTTAAAGGAAGAGAATCCATCAGTCTATTAGGGAGTCTCGTAAGTCCACATCTTGACGACATATTGAAGAATTTCTCATTTTTGCAAGTAGGAAGAGTTCCTCACAAGCTAGCAAATCATGGTGGTCAAACCGTAAGCATTATACTGGGGACTTATCTTTGGAGATTATCTATGTGCCTTTTTGTAGATTTTTTCCTCCACTTTTCAGGTCAGGCATCAGATGAGGCTACAACCAGCTTGTCTGCATATTTTATTATAGAAGCGTCATGTTGTATGGCTTATTCTTTTTCCAAGGAAGAAATATTTATTTTCTAGTTGAAGTCTCCTTGTATTCCAGGAATACATAATCTGATTTAGTAAATTTTGCTTATCATTCCTAAAGTGAGAGATCTCTGTGTTCCTTTTCTCTTACATCTTTCCACCTAGCCTCTTGTGTGGCATCATCTACAATCCGTATGGTAGGAAAAGGCTGGTGGAAGTGAAGAGAAAGAGGCTAATCCATCTTACAATTCCAAGGATTTGTTGAGGATTTGCTATCATGTGTGGAATGGCAGCATGGCAGGAGAGGCTGATGGAAATGAGTATTGTGGATGCTGATTCATGTCCCAAACACCCTAGCATTTTTGGGGCGTAATTTCTTGATGAGTTTCTGTAGAAGCTATTCTGAAATCGTATATCTGAGCATATCCAAAAAAGATCAGCATGACATTTTTATTTTGCTAATGATAATAATATGTGTGCTCCTTGTTATATTAATTTTAAGGTATTCTTGCAGCGCCACTTATTGGATGTCAATATTTAAGAGGCTTTTGGTTCAAACTTTCTAACGTCTGGTTCTTCGTGAGCCTGTATTGTCAAACTTGCAAAATTTGTCATTAACATATTTTAGTTCGACGCCCAGTTGCGGGACAGAAAAACAAGGCCTTGAAGAAAGACCCTTTTCAAATTAAAGAGCTTTCAGCATCTTGTAGCTAATCTCACCGTTGCGTTATTTCCAATTAAATGTAGTATCGACTGTCTAAGTAAAGATATTATGATGTGGTGATCCTTTTTCTCTCTTTAAACGTCAGACTCTCTTGTATGATAAATATATTATAAAATCATGGCTCAAAAAAATGGATACAATAGTCCAAACTCCACACCCTCATCCGGAATAAGAGTCCGGAACTATCTTACCATTCTATTACTCATCCACTCGGTACTGGCCCATAAACTTAAGTAACGAACAACAAGGTTAGGTTGATCCGAGTTAGCCCAAACTACTTACTTTGATTTCGTAGTACTTGCCACGTGGCCATAGATACGAATTTTAGGACTAACAATTATTCAAGTTAAATGATCAAACTAGAAACAATGAAGTGCATAAATTACAAAAGAAAATTATTATTTCTCTTTAATTAGATGTGAAATTGTTACTTATCAGTAATTCCCATCTACAACACATTATGTTGAGGAAGAAATTTAGCTCAGCTTGTAAAACCATTTGATCATCCAATATAATAAGGCCCTTGGATCTGCATCAAGATACATGTAAATTGTAAAGCATGTATTACAGGCGATACACATGAATAGCACATCAAAAAGCAATTCTTTCCACGAATGTTGATGCACATCCAAAAGGACCGCGTCAGACCATCTGGAAGTATTCTAGTACCGTGATCAGGTCGACCACAGGCGATCATCAAATTATGCTTATATCGTACCATAGATTGCCATTCAGAGATCCCACGGTCGTAAAACACCGGTTCGATCCAAACGGAACGGGCAGGAGGGCCACCACCGACCGCAGCCAGCGGGCTGGGCTTCTTCCGGTCCACTCGCTCGGCCGGCCCCGTCCTGCCCCACCCCACCTGCACGTCAAACCGTTCGCGAGCGGTCGCCAGCGCCTCCCCCTCCCTGCCCGTCCCTGTGTCCGGGCAGCACCAAAAGCTGCCCGCCACATGTCTCCCCTGTAAAACGAATGGCCCGGATCACTCCACGCCTCCAAGTTACTCCCATCCCTTCCCACAAAGTAATAATCTGCTACAAGACCCAACGCGCGATCGTCTTCATTAGACCAATCAGTCCGTGCCAGTTGGCAAGAAAAAAACCAGTTCTCGCATTTGGCTGCGCTTCCCCGAAACCAAAGCCAAAATGGAAAAATTTTATTTGTTTTAATTATTTATATTTTATTTTTAAAACACGAGATCAAGGTGGATAAAAGGAGAGGGGAAGTACGCTGCGAGGGAGAGGGGAGATCCGTTTCGAAGTTCTCCACGCGCGCCGCCGAGCGTATATAGAAAGAGAGGAAAAGGGTTTCAGGTATGGAACGAGAAAAGATTTTCTTTTACCCTTCTTTTTTGAAATTAAACCCCAGTTTCTGGAATATAGTGTTTATCTTATACGTCTGCGATCTTGCGTTTGATTTCGTCGATCTTGAATTTCCTGATTCTAGATATTCGTAGAATTAATTAGGTAAATTCGATAGCATTCGAAACCCTAAATGGTCTGTTCTGGCGTATGTGATCACGTAGGGTTTGCTTGTACGTTGTTTTGTGGAGGAACCGATTTTTCTTGTTGTTGCATTGCATCATTTTTGTTCCTTTTTTCCTTTTACTGGTTAGATATTTTTTTCTTTTTTAATCTTTTCCTCCGTTTTAGTTGTTATTTACGCGTTTGATCGTCTTTAATTTAAACCAGTTCGGTTCCAACATAGTTGCATGGATGAAGATCCCTTTGTTTGAGGGCTTGGACTACGTTTTAGTGAATTTTTTATGGGCAAATTTCTAAATTTTCCATGAATAGCTCCATCAAAAGGTTATCATAGTCCAAAATCACTTAAAAACCTTTTCTACAAATTATGGCTTCTTTTTTGATGTCATTGCAACATATTCTATAATAGACTTGAATGGCTGTTGAATTCTGAAGAAAGGAAAAAAGAAAAAAGAATAGAGTAGCATTAGTTAATGTGATAGGATCATAGACTGGGAAGGAAAAAGGGTAATGTGGAAACAGCCAACGCGGATTCAGAAAACAAAAGCTTCAACTTTTCAGAAAGAGTGTGGCCTCAAGGATGCCATCCTTGATCCTGGAACAGTGGCGAATTTTAGCATCTTAAATTCTATGGCTGAGGTTTGGAAGAATATGACATATCGTTATAGTCATAGTCCGATATTTGATGAATTTGAGATGCTTGGTTTGGATAAATTCTGAAGTGGCTGATATTGCAATTGAGCATATGCGAGATACTGATGTAGAAGTGTTCCATTTTGTTAACCATGCATGTGTGTCATTCTTTAATTAGTAGGTTCTGAGGTGCAATCTTTAGCGAGAAATCTTGCTAGAC
>NC_025994.2:20680422-20711854 GCF_000442705.2 Elaeis guineensis
CTCGACTCCAACGGCTGCAGATAGACTTCGTCCGGACTCCTACGGAGCCGGACTCCGCCCACAATTTCGACCGTAAGTAGAATCCGCCCGGATTCCTACGGGAGCCGGGTTCCGTCCTCGACTCCAACGGCTGCAGACAGACTTCGTCCGGACTCCTACGGGAGCCGGACTCCGCCCACGACTCCGACCGCAAGTAGACTTCGTCCGAACTCCTACGGAAGCCAGACTCCGTCTTCTATTCCGATGCGGGAAGACCTCGCCCAAACTCCTACGGGTACCGGACCTCGCTACCGACTCCAACCGAACTTCGGCCGACAAGTCTGGACCTCCTGGCGGGCCACCGTAACGGTCACAACACTGCTCCACTCCCTGCGGCGGACCCTACGCAGCTCCATCACTCCCTGACAGGCCGTATTAACGGCCACAATTCTGCTCCACTCCCTACGGCGGATCCTGTGCGATTCCACCACTCCCTGACGAGTCACGACAGCGGACGCCGCTCCACTCCCCGTAACTGATTCCACGTGGCGAGCCACGGCGATAGCCACGATCCCACTCCACTACCCTCCGCAATAAATTCTCCTGACTTTGGACGGCCCACTACCAGACGGTTACAGGCGTCGCTATCAATTTGTTGCCCCCTTCGTCTATAAAAGGGGAACCCCAGATACGTTATTGGATAAGCTCTCGTTTTTACATAAAAACTCTGCTAAAATTTCCGTTCGAGCACTCCATTCTTGTTGAGGCAGAGAACTGACTTGAGCGTCGGAGGGTCTTGCCGGAGTAACCCCATCTCCGGTTTAGACTTCTTTTGCAGGTCCCGACGGCGACCGCAACTCCCTCGACTCCAGCTTCCCGGCGCAAAGGATTTTTGCACCAACACCGACCTTGCCGGAACACTTTGGACGGTGGTTGTCGTGGAGCGTTTGGTGATAGCGCATATCTCTGGCGCCGCGTTGCTCCGGAGTGACTCCGGTTCTTCTTGAATCAGGTCTTCGTCGCCGCTGCCGTTGCCCTGACTGCCCCCTAGAATCTATCCCATCCTTTTTCCCTCTGGGGTTGGGATTTCGGAGGTGGAGCGAAACAAGTGGGGTGAGAGCCGATAGGTCTGCCACACGCGCTGGAAAACGCAGCTGGAAAGGACAGGAACGGGAAGAGAAGTTTGCAGCTTGAAGCGGCCTCCGGTGTTTCGTTTCCAAGCCGTGTTTCGAGCCTTGTAATAATGTATTCTTTTCTGGCCCTCCAGGTCTTGTAACGTACATCTTGTTGTTGAAGAATGAGAAGGAGATTTTGTTACCTCGTGAATTGTTGTCTGCCGAACTTTCTTCCCTTTCTCATCTTTTCTTCTTCTTTCTTCTCCCCTTTTCTTCTCTCTCTCTCTCTTTTTTTTTTTTTTTTTTTTTGACGTCGTCCTTAGGCCATCGGTGGCCCTTTTATTCGTGTTGAATTGTCGTTTGCCGAGCTCCTTTTCGGTTTTTGCGTCGCTCGAAGATACTCGGTTGCCGTCATATCGACCCATCCTTCCCGACAGTGGCTGCGGACTCGCTGGGGGCCATTCGGACTTGGTGTCCCCCCTCAGGGCTTGAGCTCGAGGTTTGAGCTTCTGTCACCCCGAGGAAGTTGTCTTACCTTGGATTTGCGTAGGAAGCTTTCTTGAAAGCTGGGATTCCTGATGAGGGCCCAATCCTTGCCGCGACAGGGTTCTCCGCACCTTGGACGCTGTTTGTTTTCCAATCGTCGCTGATGTGGCCCATCGCCTTCCTTTTTCTTTTTTGCCTGGAGTTTTTTCTCCGCTCTCAGCGAGGCTACGGGAGTTCGGTTCCCGTAGGCGAAGTCGGGGCGAAGTTCGGCTCCCGTGGGAGTCCGGACGAAGATTACCAACCGTTGAAGTTGGTGACGGAGCCCGGCTCTCGTAGGGGTTGGGCGGAGTGGAGTCCTCCCTGCGGTTGAAGTCGTGGGTGGAGCCCGGCTCCCGTGGGAGTCCGGACGGAGTCTCCCTTGGAGTCGTGGACGGAGTCCGGCTCCCGTAGGAGTCCGGCGAAGTCTTCCTGCAATTAAAGTTAGGTGCGAAGTCCGCTCCCGTAGGGGTCCGGACGGGGTTTATCATTAGTCAAGTTGGCGACGGAGCCCGGCTCTCGTAGGAGTCCGGGCGGAACTTACCATCGGTTGAAGTTGGTGACGGAGCCCGGCTCCCGTGGGAGTCCGGCGGAGTCCCCCTTGCGGTAGAAGTCGCGGACGGAGCCCGGCTCCCGTAGGAGTCCGGGCCTTCGATTTTACTCAAGCTAGGGCGAGGTTTTTCTCCCGTCCTTAGCAGGGCTGTGGGGGCGCATGTGGCGTTGCAGGGCCTCTCCCCCCCATCCGGTCTAAATGGAACCGGGCCTTCGACTTTGCTCAAGTTAGGGCGAGGTTTTTCTCCTGTCCCTAACAGGGCTGTGGGGGCGCATATGGGCGTTGCAGGGCCTCTCTCCCCATCCGGTCTAAATGGAACCGGGCCTTCGACTTTGCTCAAGTTAGGGCGAGGTTTTCCTCCTGTCCCTAATAGGGCTGTGGGGGCGCATACGGGCGTTGCAGGGCCTCTCCCCCATCCGGTCTAAATGGAATCGGGCCTTCGACTTTGCTCAAGTTAGGGCGAGGTTTTCCTCCTGTCCCTAACAGGGCTGTGGGGGCGCATATGGGCGTTGCAGGCCTCTCCCCCCATCCGGTCTAAATAACCGGGCCTTCGACTTTGCTCAAGTTAGGGGAGGTTTTCCTCCTGTCCCTAACAGGGCTGTGGGGGCGCATATGGGCGTTGCAGGGCCTCTCCCCCCATCCGGTCTAAATGGAACCGGGCCTTCGACTTTGCTCAAGTTAGGGCGAGGTTTTTCTCCTGTCCCTAACAGGGCTGTGGGGGCGCATATGGGCGTTGCAGGGCCTCTCCCCCATCCGGTCTAAATGGAACCGGGCCTTCGACTTTGCTCAAGTTAGGGCGAGGTTTTCCTCCTGTCCCTAACAGGGCTGTGGGGGCGCATATGGGCGTTGCAGGGCCTCTCCCCCCATCCGGTCTAAATGGAACCGGGCCTGCGACTTTGTCGGGACGAGGTTTCCCTTTAGTTTCTGATACAGTTTGTTTGAATTGTCCAAAGACATACAGGTATGCAACTTTCGATTAAAATGAAGTTATTGGTAGTACATCCGTAAGTTTTCCGAGCTCCAAGGTCGCGGGAGGTCGGCTCCTCCGAGTTCCTTAAGATAATAAGCTCCGGGCGGACTACTTCTTTGACTTCATACGGTCCTTCCCAGTTTGGGGCGAGTTTCCCCCGATCCTGAGGTTGCGAGACAGCGGCTCGTCGAAGCACTAGATCTCCTGCTCTAAAGGTTTTGTTCTTGACTCGGGTGTTGTAATATCGAGCGACTTTCTGTCTGTAGGCTGCCATTCGAACCTGAGCTATCTCCCGTCTTTCTTCCAGCAGGTCGAGATTGGCTCTAAGACTTTGCGAATTTTGATGTTCGTCGAATGCCACGACTCGTGCTGACGGGAGTTTAAGCTCGATTGGGATGACGGCTTCGTACCGAAGGCTAAAGCAAAGGGGGTCTCCCCCGTAGGTAGCCTCTGGGTAGTTCGATACGCCCACAACACATGATAAAGTTCGTCCGCCCAAGTTCCCTTCGCTTTTTCGAGCCTTGTCTTAATCCCCTGCAAAAGGTTCGATTAGTCACCTCAGCTTCGCCATTCGTCTGGGGATGGGCTACTGATGTGAAGTTGTGGGAGATGTTCAGATCTTCACAGAATTCGACGAATTTTGCTCCCGCGAATTGCCGTCCATTATCAGTGATTAGGGTTCTAGGCAGACCGAACCTACACACGATCGACTTCCAGACGAAATCTTGCACTTTTGCTTCTGTGATTTTCGCTAGTGGTTCGGCTTCAACCCATTTGGTGAAGTAGTCGATCGCTACAAGGAGGAACTTCCTTTGCCCAGACGCCAGGGGAAAGGGGCCGAGAATGTCCATCCCCCATTGTGCAAAAGGCCATGGGGCACTCAAGGGTGTGAGCTCGGTGGCGGGCTGTCTCTGGACGTTGGCGTATCTCTGGCATCGATCACACTTTTTGACATATTCAATCGAATCATGATGCATTGTTGGCCAGTAATATCCCTGGCGGAGCAACTTGTGGGATAAAGATCTAGCCCCCAAATGGTTTCCGCAAATTCCTTCATGTACTTCCCACAAGGCGTAGTCAGCTTCTGAGGGCCGGAGACATTTTAAGAGGGGTAAGGAGTATGATCTCTTGTACAACTTGCCCTCATAAAGGATGTACCGGGAGGCTTGATTTCGGAGCTTCCGAGCTTCTTTCGCATCCTGGGGGAGAACTCCATCTCTGAGATAGATTATCAGTGGGTCGACCCAGCTGGGCTCGTGGTCAATCTCCATCACGGGCCGCGATTCTTCTGTACTCGGGTGCTTTAGAACTTCAAAGAGAACGCCTTGGGGCAATTCGGTCGGAGCCGACGTCGCCAGCTTGGAAGAAGGTCAGTCCTGGTATTTTCCAACCTTGGAATCTGTCTAATGTTGAAGCTGCTAAAGGCGGGAGTGAGCTCCTTTACCTTCTCAAGGTATTTGGCCATATTGTCCTCCCGCGCTTCGTAACTCCGCTGACTTGTCCCACCACTAGTTGAGAGTCGCTGTGCACTCGGAGCTGACCTATTCCCAGCTCTTTGGCGATCCTTAGTCCTGCGATCAGAGCTTCGTATTCGCTCCATTGTTTGTTGCGGGGAACTCGAAACGCAGAGCGTATTCCGCGATGACTCCCTCCGGACTGACCAAGATCAGGCCTGCACCTGCGTCCGACATGTTGGAAGATCCGTCCACATAGAGGGCCCAAAAGCGATCAGAGGGATCGGCCTCTTCTTCGGGGGAGTTCGGTTGGGACTTCAGGTCGTCAACTTTGCTTTGTTCAGGTTCAGCTTCCTCTGGGATGGTACACTCTACTATGAAATCTGCCAGTATTTGGGCCTTCACCGCTGGCCTGGGTCGATAGTTGATGTCGAATTCCGTGAGCTCGATCGCCCATTTTGCCATCCTCCCGGAGATGTCCGCCTGGTGCAAAACCGCCTTGATTGGTTGATTGGTGAGTAGCGTCACGGTATGCCCTTGAAAGTAGGGTCGGAGCCTCCGGGCTGCAATCAATAAGGCGTAAGTCAGTTTTTCTAATTTGGTGTACCTGGTCTCGGCGTCCCTCAACGCGCGGCTAACGTAGTAGATTGGCCGCTGGACTTTCGCTTCTCTTTGACAAGAACGGCCGCGAGGGCCATGGGAGAGACCGCCAGGTATAAAAATAGCTCCTCCCCAGGCTCAGGCTTTGCTAACAGCGGGGGTGAGCCAAGGTAGCTCCTCAATTCTTCGAACGCCTGTTGGCACTCGGAGGTCCAACAGAAGTTCTTCGGCTGCTTGAGGGTTTGAAAGAAGGGCAAGCACCGTTCGGCCGACCTTGCGACGAAGCGATTAAGGGCCGCTATCCTCCCCGTGAGGTGCTGAACCTCTTTTATCGACTTTGGGGCGGCCATCTCCCGGATGGCGTGAATTTTCTCTGGATTGGCCTCGATCCCGCACCTGATACCATGAAGCCCAGGAACTTTCTGAAGTTACTCCGAAAGTGCATTTAGTTGGGTTCAGCTTCATTCTATATTTTCGGAGAGCGTCGAAGGTCTCCTCGAGGTCGGCGACATGATCTCTGGAAGATTTGCTTTTTACGAGCATATCGTCCACGTAGACCTCCATGTTACGGCCGATCTGCTCCTTGAAGATTTTGTTCACCAACCGTTGGTAGGTTGCGCCCGCATTCTTGAGGCCGAAAGGCATGATCCTGTAACAGTAAAGGCCACGATTAGTGATGAAGGCTGTCTTTTCTTCATCTTCCGTGCCATTTAATTTGATTATAGCTGGAGAATGCATCCATGAAGGTGAGGAGCTCATGGCCCGAGGTCGCGTCCACCAGTTGATCGATTCTGGGAAGGGGATAGTTGTCCTTCGTACAGGCCTTATTCAGCTTTTGAAGTCTATGCACATCCTCCACTTACAGTTTGCTTTTTTGACCAGGACAACGTTGGAAATCCAATCGGGATAATTGACTTCCTTAATAACCAGCTTTAAGGAGCTTATCCACTTCCTCGGCTATCGCCTTCTGCCTCTCCGGAGCGTGACCCGATTTTTTCTTTCGTCGGTCGATGCTTTGGATCGACGGCCAGATGATGCTTCATGACCTCCGTGTCGATCCCCGGCATGTCTGCTGGAACCAAGCGAAAACGTCCACGTTCCTTCTAAAAATCAATGAGACGTGTCCGCACCTCCTCCCCTAGGTTGGAGCCGATCATCGCTACATGCTCCGCATTCCCGTCATTCAAAGGGATTGGTACCAGATCTTCGATTGGGGCACCCCTTTCTTCGATGAGGTCATCGCGAGCATCCAGTCCATCGACGGGACAGGGGTCAGATTGATCGCTTCTTTGCAAGGTTATATTGTAGCAGTGTCTGGCCAGGGCTTGGTCTCCCCGGACCTCTCCGATCCCTTGGTTGGTGGGGAACTTTAACTTCAAATGGTAGGTCGATACGACGGCTCGGAGAGCGTTGAGGCCAGGTCGATCGAGGATTGCATTGTAGGCTGATGGCGCCTTCACCACCAAGAAATTCACCAGGGCCCTGGATTGTCTTGGATATTGACCTGCGGCCACAGTCAAAGTTATTATCCTTCCGTCGGAATGGCGTTGCCGGTAAACCCTACCAAAGGGGAGCTAATCGGCCTCAGATGGCTTTCAAGGGTGGACATTCTTGAAAAGGCATCGTAGAACAAGATATCGGCCGAACTTTCATTGTCGACAAGAATGCGACGGACGTCGTAATTTGCTATATTCAAGAAAACTACGACCACGTCGTTATGAAGGAATTGGACTCCCTGAGTGTCTTCTTCGGTAAAGGTTATGGGTTCTTCAGTCTTTTGCCGCTTGGGGGATACAGCCGGTATGTTGGTCGTTTCCTGCCGGGATCCTCCCGAGATGGTGTTGGCGGAATCCGTCGGAGGCCGATCGCCCGGCCACTCCATGCTGGCGACCATAGCCGGAGGATGCGGGGCCTGGGAAACTAGAGGTGAGACCGGGGTCTGAGATATGGCTGCGGAGGCCGTGGGTAGCTGTGCGGATGCTTCGCGAGAAGGCATCAGGCGAGGATCCAGTGGGGGAAAGGAGGAGTGGGTGCCGGAGAAGATGACCGGAGGCAGCTCCGTTGAGCACTCCTTTAAGAACAAGGATACTGTGAAGACACAGCACCCTTCCTCTAGCGCCAATCCTGTTGGTGCAAAAATCCGCTTGCGCCAGAGAAGCTGGAGTCGAGGGAGTCGTGGTCGCCGTCGGGACCTGCAAAAGAAGTCTAAACCGGAGGTGGGGTTGCTCCGGTTAAACCCTCCGACGCTCAAGTTAGTTCTCTGCCTCAACAAGAATGGAGTGCTCAAACAAAAATTTTAGCAGAGTTTTTAGGTAAAAATGAGAGCTTATAGAATAACGTATCTGGGGTTCCCCTTTTATAGACGGAGGGGGCAACAGATTGATAGCGACGTCTGTAACCGTCTGGTAGTGGGCCACCCAGAGTCAGGAGAATTTATTGCGGAGGGTAGTGGAGTGGGATCGTGGCTATCACCGTGGCTCACCACGTGGAATCAGTTACGGGGAGTGGAGCGACGTCCGCTGTCGTGACTCATCAGGGAGTGGTGGAATCGCACAGGATCCACCGCAGGGAGTGGAGCAAAATCGTGGCCGTTAATACGGCCTGTCAGGGAGTAATGGAGCTGCGTAGAGTCCGCCACTAGGAGTGAAGCAGTGTTGTCCGTTACTGTGGCCTGTCAGAGGGTCCAGACTTGTCGGCCGAAGTTCGGTTGGAGTCGGTAGCGAGGTCCGGTACCCGTAGGAGTTTGGGCAAGGTCTTCCTGCAGTCGGAATAGAAGATGGAGTCTAGCTTCTATAGGAGTCCGGACGAAGTCTACTTGCAGTTGGGGTCGTGGGCGGAGTTTGGCTCCCGTAGGTGTCTGGACGAAGTCTGTCTGCAGCCGTTGGAGTTGAGGACGGAGCCCGGCTCCCGTAGAAATCTGGGCGGAGTCTTCCTGCAATTAAAATCAAAGGCGAAGTCCGGCTCCAGTAGGAGTCCGGACAAGGCTTACCAGCAGTTGATGTTGAGGACGGAGCCCGGCTCCCATAGGAGTCCGGGCGGAGTCTACTTGCGGTTGAAGTCGTGGGCGGAGTCCGGCTCCCATAGGAGTCCAGACGAAGTCTATCTGCAGCCGTTGGAGTCGAGGATGAAGCCCGACTCCCGTAGGAGTCCTGGTGGAGTCTTCCTGCAATTAAAGTCAAAGATGAAGTCCGGCTCCCGTAGGAGCCCAGACAAGGCTTACCAGCAGTTGATGTTGAGGACGGAGCCCGACTCCCGTAGGAGTCCGGGCGGAGTCTACTTACGGTTGAAGTCGTGGGCGGAGTTTGGCTCCCGTAGGAGTCCGAACGAAGTCTGTCTGCAGCCGTTGGAGTCGAGGATGAAGTCCGGCTGCTGTAGGAGTCCGGGTGGAGTCTTCCTGCAATTAAAGTCAAAGGCAAAGTCCGGCTCCCGTAGGAGCCCGGACAAGGCTTACCAGCAGTTGATGTTGAGGACGGAGCCCAGCTCCTGTAGGAGTCCGGGCGGAGTCTACTTGCGGTCGAAGTCGTGGGCAGAGTCCGGCTCCCGTAGGAGTCCGGACGAAGTCTGTCTACAGCCGTTGGAGTCGAGGACGAAGCCCGGCTCCCATAGGAGTCCGGGTGGAGTGATGGGGAGTTCACCAACAGCAGTCGAAAGTCAGAAGAGACTTGCGAGGGTCAATCCCGCCATGAACTTTGGTTTAGGGTATTTTATACCCAACATTATGTATATGCTATATTTTAATTTTCTATGCATAATTATAGTATCATTCATAATGATATCATAAAAATCATCCTTTATTATAAACTTGTAGCCAATTTTGGCCAAAAGGCCTACAGAGATGATATTTATCATAAAAGAGAGACAATAATGACAATCATCTAACATGACACTACTGAACTCGAAGACAACCTACAAAGTTTTCAAGGCCAGAAATGGAACAAGACTTCCATCTCCAACATTAAGGAACCGCTCATCCTCTCAAAACTTCCTACTTACTTGTAGTCTCTGTAATGAATTGTATATGTTAATAGGACTTTTGATATCCAATACTCAGATAGTAGTATCACAAATAGAAAAATTATAAGGTGTTATCATATAAGTACCTTGTGAAGTAACCATTTGCTTCTTTCTTTTATTTTTAGGCCTGTTTGGATCAAAGATGGCTATATAAGAAAGATAATTCCTTTTTCAATGATCTAGCTACTTGTAAAAGAAGCATTCTGTCTTGCTCTTGTCAACTTTTGATAGTTTGCTCTGCTTAGGATCGACGGTATGAGATTTCTGCACCTTCTTCTTCTTTCTTCTCCTAGAGGATCGATGCCTTGTAGATGAACCTTCCACTAAATTCATTGGCTCCTTCTGAAGCTGGTGATCCTTTTCAAAAGTCTGCAGTAACTCTAGCAGACCATGATAGTTCACTATAGGCTTTGTCATTCTATAATGACCGAGAAAGGGTAGGTAGAATTTCGATAGGAATTAAGGATAACATCCTTGCCTAACTGTTCATGTAATGAAAAATTAAGTTTGCTAAAGCATTCAATCTGCTCAATCATGTATAGTACATGATCGGTGACTGAAGTTTCCTCTTACATAGGGGAATTGAATACTGCGCAAGAGGTTTTATGTCTTTTCGCATCCTTAGGAGTGTTGAAGGACTCATTCAATATTTGAATAATCTTCTCTGACTACGCATCTTCGAACTTACAGCTAAGTTCGTCGTTCATAGTTGCCCTCATAATGCAATGCACAGTCGTACGGTCATTGAGCCACTTCACGTAAGTGTCTTTCATGGCACAAGGAGCATTGGCTGCAGATTCCTCAGGTGCCTCATCCGTAAGTATAAAATCCTCTTGTGCTTCAAGACGATCTTCAACTTTTGATACCAGCTATCGAAGTTAGATCCGGTGAGCTTATCATTGTTCAACAGCGAATAGAGGGTGTGTTAGCCATAATTGAAAAAAAAAATATAAACCTATTAGTATATAAATTATATATTTTTTTTAATCCTGAAGATATGGACTTAGTCTAAAGGTCTTTCCACTACTTTTACGAATTGGTAGCCTCTACCTCCAACTCGAGGAATTACACTAATTTCTTAGTGGGTACTAGAATCCACACCGACTATATTCGGATCTGAGAGTGGCTCAGCCAACCCTAGTACATTCATGGGTAGGTTCATAATCAATTGTTTCTCCAAATAATTTCTAGCAATTAGATTTTATCCCAGACATCTCTTCAGCAAGCATGTGGCACCTCCACTGAAAATTCTGATTAGGTCAAACTATTAACATGATAATCCTAAGTGCATCCAACAAATGATTGTCTAGGTCCAAGTGTGGCTCGACCAACCTGAGCATTGATCTGAAGGCACATCATGATGGTCATATGATGAATGACAATTTCAATATGTAATAAACATCAGGCGTATGGTACCTCCAATGCCTATTTGGAATATTGGACTCATCATTACGTACCTTAATGGGAGGCTATGATCAAGTTATCTCATAATTCTATCATTTTATGGACCCAATAATTTAGAGGATTTGATTTCATTGACCTGAGGGTAAGAGAAGAAGATGATCTGAAAGCTGCAAATTCTCCTACTGACTTCGTCAAGTCATATAGAGATTTTAACACAAGCTGGTCTCAAGATACCTAAATCAGTCACACTGATTCATCTTAATGGCATGAGTCTGTACGAATCGATTAGTGATCTAATCAAAACATAATCTACCATGTTGGCCAAATAAGTGAGATCAGTGGGAGGGATGTGTCCTTAACTCACCGTAAACATATCTAGATGAATAGCTCCCAATTAAAAATCACTTGATCGAATCTGTCAAACTTACCTTAGACACCAATTGGTTAATTAGTTTCGATTTGATCCATCAGAAGATTTGGGCTCAACCACAGAGCCATGATCATGGTCCATTTATTAAGGTCAAACTTATGGACTTGATCAAACTTCAACTATTGAGATTGATCTAGAGAAATTCTGACCTAATCTAATTCAACACTTGATTAGATTTAACCAATTTCTCTACTTGGTCCATATATATTTCTAATCTTAGGTCTAACTCATTAAAAAGATCCGATTCAAACTAACCTTTTGCCCATCATTTTATGTGGTGTCTTAATGATCTTCAATTCTCAATTCTAGATCATTCAAAATTAAGTGTATGAAATATATATTTCAGTCTGTAGAACTATTCTACAAGAATTTCAGGTGAAGCATACCATATGTTTCAATTCATGAAAATAAATTTTCATAATATGTTTAACAATTAAATATACATAGGTATGATTGAAACTTCATACATACATCTCATGCATCATGACAACTTTTAGATCAATATGAATTACATCTTATGTAATATACAATTCAGATCTAAAATAATTTTATATCTGAATTTTATCTTATTGTAATAAATCATAAATCACTTTAGATCTAATCTAAATATATTTATGATTAAAATAATATATAAAAATTTATTTGCTTTTCTTCTTCATGAAATTGGATCATGATGACACCCCTACACGTCTTAAAAGAATCCATCGAATAGAAAAAAGAGAGATTAATCTCTTCAATCTTCTATGACTGGATAGTTTGGTGATCTTATCAATCCAAGTATTAGGCTTTTAAGATCTGAAATTTAATTTCATATATAATTTTATCAATATGTAATTATTGATAAAACTATTTTATGTCATGAATATGTCCTTGATCTTATCAATCATGTTCTTCATCTAATCCAATTAGATTCGATGCATCATATATATCATATCAAATTTAAAATATATCTTATATTGATTATAAAATATTAATTTTAGATTTGATATCATATAGAAAATTAAGTAGATGCAAACATGAATGCATAAGGAATAATTTTTGATAAAATCTATATTCACAAAGTGTTGAATTCTGATAGGATTCAGATCTAAATATCCATCAAAATAGATTTAATTTAAATCTAAAATAAACTCCACTTCACTATAGAAATAAAAATATTAAATTTTTTTTTAAATAAATTTTAATTCATATATTTTTTTTCCATCAAAAATTCAGCAATAGCAAAATTTTGTTATAACAAACATATAACAACCTTAATCAATAATTGATTAGGCTCATCTAATCTAATCAAAATCAGATCAAAAATTTTATATAAATAGATTTAAATTAGATTTAATATACAATATAAATTCTAATTACATAAAATATATAAATAATTCAAAAAAATTTAGATATACATGCATATATTTCAGCTCTGCTCTAATACGAATTGTTGGGTATAAATTACCCGCAGCCGAAATCGACAGCAGAACGGCTCCGCCCGGACTCCTACGGGAGCCGGGCTCCTCCTTCAACAGCAGAACGGCTTCGCCCAGACTCCTACGGGAGCCGGACTCCTCCATCAACAGCAGAACGGCTCCGCCCGGACTCCTACGGGAGCCGGGCTCCTCCATCAACAGCAGAATGGCTCCGCCCGGACTCCTACGGGAGCCGGGCTCCTCCATCAACAGCAGAACGGCTCCGCCCGGACTCCTACGGGAGCCGGGCTCCTCCGTCGACATCAGTATGGCTCCGCCTGGACTCCTACGGGAGCCGGGCTCCACCATCGACAGCAGTTGTAGCTCCGTCCGGGCTCCGCTCTCGATACCAATTGCTGGAAGAGCTGAGCCTTAAGGGAGCCGAACCTCATCCCTGACGCCAACGACTATAGCCGCAGGCAGACTCCTCCCGGACTCCTACAAAGGCCGAGCTCCGACCACTGCCGAGCCTTGATCAACAGATCTGTGTCCCTTGGCAGATAACAATAACTGCCATAATCCTGTTCCACTTCCGGTAGCGGATCCCACGCGGCTCCACCTCCCCCTGCGATAGGTGCTGCACGATCCCACTGCTCTCTGACAGGCTGTGTCAACAGCTATGATGCTGCTCCGCTCCCTGCGGCAAGTGCTGCACGATCCCACTACTCACTAACAACTAGCAGTAACGGACGCCGCCCCACTACCTGCAACAGGCCCTATGTGGCGGACCATGATGATGGCCACGTGTCTGCTCCATTATCTTTCGCAATCAATTCCCCTGACCATGGGCGGCCCACTACCAGGCGGTTACAAACGTCGCCATCAGTCCGTTGCCTCCCCCGCCTATAAAAGGGGAGACTCAGATACGTTATTTCTTAAGCTCTTTTGCCTTATCTCAAAACTCTGCTAAATTCTCCGTTCGAGCACTCCATTCTTGTTGAGGCAGAGAACTGACTTGAGCGTCGGAGGGTCTTGCCGGAGCAACCCCACCTCCGATTTAGACTTCCCTTGCAGGTCCCGGCGGCGACCGCGGCTTCCTCAACTCCAGCTTCTCCGGCGCAGGCGGATTTTTGCACCAACAGGATTGGCGCTAGAGGAAGGGGCGTGTCTTCGCAGCACCCTTGTTCTTAAAGGAGCGCTCAACGGACCTACTTCCGACCATCTTTTTCGGCACCCAATCCTCTTTTCCCCATCCGATGCCCTCCCGTGATGTTTTCGCACAACTACCTCCGGCTATGATTGATGATAAAGAGTGGCCGGATGACCAGCTTTCGCCGGATTCCGTCAACGTCATCTCGGGAGAATCCCGGTCGGAGGCAACCAGCACATCAGCTGCACCCCTCAAGCGGCAAAAAGTTGAAGAGCCCATAGCCTTCACTGAAGAAGACGCCCAGGGAGTCCAATTCCCTCATAACGATGCGGTCATAGTTTCCTTGAACATAGCAAATTATGATGTCCGTCGCATTCTCGTCGACAACGGAAGTTCGGCCGACATCTTATTCTACAGCGCCTATTCGAGAATGGCCACTCTTGGCGGTCATCTAAGGCCGATGTGCTCCCCCTTGATAGGGTTTACTGGTGATGCCGTTCCAACAGAAGGAACGATAGCTCTAACTGTGACCGCGGGTCAGCATCCAAAGCAGTCCAGAGCCCTGGTGAATTTCCTGGTGGTAAAGGCGCCTTCTGCCTACAATGCTATTCTTGGCCGACCCGGCCTCAATGCCCTCAGAGCCGTTGTTTCAACCTATCATTTGAAGTTGAAGTTCCCCACTGACAAAGGGGTTGGAGAAGTTCGGGGAGACCAGGCGCTGGCCAGGCACTGCTACAATATTGCCCTGCAAAGAAGCGATCAAGCGGACCTCTGTCCAGTTGACGGGTTGGATGCGCGCGACGACCTCACTGAAGAGAGGGGCGGCCCGATTGAGGACCTAATACCAATTCCTTTGAATGATGGGAATGCGGAGCATGTGGTGTTGATTGGCTCCAACCTAGAGAAGGAGGTGCGGGCGCGTCTCGTGGACTTTCTCCGAAGGAATGCGGACGTTTTTGCATGGGTCCCGGTGGATATGCCGGGGATTGAGGCAGAAGTCATGGAACATCATCTGACGGTCGACCCTAAACATCGGCCAACAAAAGAAAAAATCTGGAGTCATGCCCCGGAGAGGCAGAAGGCGATAGCCGAGGAAGTGGATAAACTTCTCAAGGTCGGATTCATCAAGGAGGTCAATTATCCAGAGTGGATCTCCAATGTTGTCTTGGTCAAGAAAGCAAACGGCAAGTGGAGGATGTGTATCGACTTCAAAAAGCTGAATAAAGCTTGCCCAAAGGACAGCTACCCCCTTCCCAGGATCGACCAACTGGTGGACGCTACCTCGGGCCATGAGCTTCTCACTTTCATGGACGCATTCTCCGGCTATAACCAGATTAGGATGGCATCGGAAGATGAAGAAAAGACTGCTTTTATCACTAATCGCGACCTTTACTGCTACAGGGTCATGCCGTTCGGCCTCAAAAATGCGGGCGCAACCTATCAACGACTGGTGAACAAAACCTTCAAGGAGCAGATCGGCCGAAATATGGAAGTTTATGTGGACGATATGCTCGTGAAAAGCAGGTCTTCCGGGAATCATGTCACCGACCTCGAAGAAACCTTTGGCGCTCTTCGAAAGTATAGAATGAAGCTGAACCCAACCAAATGCGCCTTTGGGGTGACCTCGGGGAAGTTCCTGGGCTTCATGGTATCAGGGCGCGGGATCGAGGCCAATCCGGAGAAAATCCACGCCATCCAAGAATGATTGCCCCGAGATCGATCAAAGAGGTTCAGTGCCTCACAGGAAGAGTTGCGGCTCTCAATCGCTTTGTCGCAAGGTCGGCCGAGCGATGTCTGCCCTTCGTTCAAACTCTCAAACAGCCGAAAAACTTCTGTTGGACCCCTGAATGCCAACAGGCATTCGAAGAATTGAAAAGCTATCTTGGCTCACCCCCACTGCTGGCAAAGCCCGAGCCCAAAGAGGAATTATTTTTATACCTGGCAGTCTCTCCCACAGCCCTTGCAGCCGTCCTTGTTAAGGAGGAAATGAAAGTCCAGCGACCGGTCTACTACATTAGTCGCATGTTGAGGGACGCCGAGACCAGGTATGCTAAATTAGAAAAACTGACCTACGCCTTGTTGATTGCAGCTCGGAGACTCCGACCTTACTTTCAGGGGCACACGGTGACGTTACTCACCGACCAACCGATCAAGGCGGTTTTACACCGAGCTGATATCTCCGAAAGAATGGCGAAATGGGCCATCGAGCTTACAGAATTCGACATCAACTACAAGCCTAGACCGGCAATAAAAGCCCAAGTGTTGGCGGATTTCGTAGTAGAATGCACCATCCCCGAGGAGGCTGAACCTGAGCAAAACAAAATTGATGACCTGAGTGCTCAGCCGAACTCCCCCGACGAAGAGGCCAGTTTGTCCGATAACTGTTGGATCCTCCATGTGGACGGATCGTCCAACATGGCAGGCGCGGGTGCAGGCCTGATCTTGATCAGCCCGGAGGGAGTCGTTGCGGAGTACGCTCTGCGTTTCGAATTCCCCGCAACGAACAATGGAGCGGAGTATGAAGCTCTGATCGCAGGATTGAGGATCGCTAAGGAGCTTGGAATAGGTCAACTCCGGGTGCACAGCGACTCCCAACTTGTGGTGGGTCAGGTCAGCGGGAGCTTTGAAGCACGGGAGGACAGTATGGCCAAATATCTCGAAAAGGTGAAGGAGTTCATCCCTGCCTTTAACAATTTCGACATCAGGCAAATTCCGAGGTCGGAGAACATTAGAGCCGATCTTCTCTCCAAACTGGCGACATCGGTTCCAGCCGAATTGCCAAAGGGCGTCCTCTTTGAAGTTTTAAAACAACCGAGTACGGAAGAACCGTGACTCGTAATGAAGATCGACCACGAGCCCAGCTGGGTCGACCCGCTAATAACCTATCTTAGAGATAGGGTTCTCCCCCAGGATGCGAAAGAAGCTCGGAAACTCCGAAATCAAGCCTCCAGGTACATCCTTTATGAGGGCAAATTATACAAAAGATCGTACTCCCTGCCTCTCTTGAGATGCCTCCGATCCTCAGAAGCTGACTACGCTCTATGGGAAGTGCACGAGGGAGCTTGCGGAAGCCATTTAGGTGCCAGGTCTCTATCCCACAAGCTACTCCGCCAAGGGTATTACTGGCCAACCATGCACCAAGATTCAATTGAATATGTCAAAAAGTGTGATCGATGCCATAGGTACGCCAACGTCCAGAGACAACCTGTTACCGAGCTTACACCCTTGAGCGCCCCATGGCCTTTTGCACAATGGGGAATGGATATTCTTGGCCCCTTTCCCATGGCGTCTGGTCAAAGGAAATTCCTCCTTGTAGCGATCGACTACTTCACCAAATGGGTCGAGGCCGAGCCACTAGCCAAAATCACAGAAGCGAAGGTGCAGGATTTCGTCTGGAAATCGATCGTGTGCAGGTTCGGTCTGCCTAGAACCCTCATCACTGATAATGGACGGTAATTCGTGGGAGCCAGGTTTGCTGAATTCTGTGAAGATCTAAACATCTCCCACAAATTCACATCAGTAGCCCATCCCCAGGCGAACGGCGAAGCCGAGGTAACAAACAGAACCCTTTTGCAGGGGATTAAGACCAGGCTCGAAAGAGCAAAAGGGACTTGGGCGGACGAACTTTATCATGTGCTATGGGCTTATCGGACCACCCAGAGGTTGCCTACAGGAGAGACTCCCTTTGCTCTAGCCTTTGGTACGGAAGCCGTCATCCCGATCGAGCTTAAACTCCCATCGGCATGAGTCGTGGCATTCGACGAGCCCCAAAACGCGCAAAGTCTCAGAGCCAACCTCGACCTACTAGAAGAAAGGCGGGAGATTGCTCAGGTTCGAATGACAGCCTACAGACAGAAAGTTGCCCGATATTACAACGCCCGAGTGAAGAATAAGGCATTCAAAGCAGGGGATCTAGGGTTCCGGCGAGCTGCTGTCTCACAACCTCAGGACCAGGGGAAGCTTGCCCCAAACTGGGAGGGACCTTATGAGGTCAAGGAAGTAGTCCGACCTGGAACTTATTATCTCAGGGAACTCGGGGGAGCCGACCTCCCGCGACCGTGGAGCTCAGAAAACTTGCGGATGTACTGCCAGTAATTTCGTCCTGACCAAAAAAAAAAAAAAAAATATGCGTGCCCACTTGTCTTAGGACAATTCAAGCAGACGGTATCAAAAATGAGAGGGCAACCTTATAAAAGTCGAAGGCCCGGTTCCTTTAGACCGGATGGGGGGAGAGGCCTTACAACGCCCATATGTGCCCCCACAGCCCTGTTAGGGACAGAAGGAGAACCTCGCCCTAACTTGAGCAAAGTCGAAGGCCCGGTTCCTTTAGACCGGATGGGGGGAGAGGCCTTACAACGCCCATATGTGCCCCCACAGCCCTGTTAGGGACAGGAGGAGAACCTCGCCCTAACTTGAGCAAAGTCGAAGGCCCGGTTCCTTTAGACCGGATGGGGGGAGAGGCCTTACAACGCCCATATGTGCCCCCACAGCCCTGTTAGGGACAGGAGGAGAACCTCGCCCTAACTTGAGCAAAGTCGAAGGCCCGATTCCTTTAGACCGGATGGGGGGAGAGGCCTTACAACGCCCATATGTGCCCCCACAGCCCTGTTAGGGACAGGAGGAGAACCTCGCCCTAACTTGAGCAAAGTCGAAGGCCCGGTTCTTTTAGACCGGATGGGGGGAGAGGCCTTGCAACGCCCTTATGTGCCCCCACAGCCCTGTCAGGAACAGGAGGAGAACCTCGTCCTGACATGAGCAAAGTGGAAGACCCGGACTCCTACGGGAGCCGGGTCCCTACGCCAAGAAAGCTTCGCCCGGACTCCTACGGGAGCCAGTTTTCGCCGCCAAGAAGCCTTCACCCGGACTCCTACGGGAGCCGGGTTCCGTCGCAAAAAAAGACTTCTCCCGGACACCTACGGGAGCCGGGTCCCTATGCAAAGAAGACTTCACCCAGACTCCCACGGGAGCCGGGAAACCTTCGCCCGGACTCCTACGGGAGCCGGGTTTCGCCCCTAAGAAGGCTTCGCCGGACTCCAACGGGAGCCGGGCCCCGCCATCGGCAACAACAAAGGCTTCGCCCGGACTCCTACGGGAGCCGGGCTCCACCGACAACGATAGCTACAGGACAACTCCACCCGGACTTCTACGGAAGTCGGGCTTTATTTCGACTTTATTTGTGACTTTGATTACAGAAAAACTTTGCCCCGACTTTTACAAGATCCGAGCTACTCCAACCTCCGGAGAACTTCTCCGTTCGGACTATCAAGGGAGCCGAACTTAGCCTCGACTTCAGCCAAGCAAACCTGACAAGTGGATATCTCCGAACGACATAAAAGCTGAAAAGAAGCTCGGCGAATGACGACCCCGCATGAGCTGAAAGGGTCGCCGACGATTCTGGAATGACGTAACACAGACAAAGAGAAGGAAAGGAAAATGAAGGAGTTCGGCGGACAACTATTCAACACAAGATGCAAATGAGGTACTGAAATCACTTTTTTATTTAACAGAAGAACACATTACAGGACCCGGTGGGTCAGGAAAAAAGAAGATACACGTCATAGCAAGTGTCACGGGCACGGTTCGGGCAGGACGAACCGGAGACCGCTCCGAGCTACGAACTCCATCTCTACCCTTCTCAGTCGCATTCTCCAGCGCGTGTAACAGCTCTCGCCCATCTCGCCTCATTCTGTTCCCAAGGTCCCAACTTTAGCGGGAAAGGGGTGGAGTTGATCCCCGGAGGCGGAGGAGGCCACGACGACCGCCGCCCGAGATGCTCCAGCAAGGTCGGCATGCGTTACTTCCACCGTCCCCGCAACAAGTTCTACTGCCCCACCGTCAACACCGACCGCCTCTGGTCTCTCGGCCCCGACGGCGTCAAGGATCCCGTCATGGCTTGTGACGTCTATTCTGCCCTCTTGACCGGTATCACCCCGCCTTGCTACCCCGAGATTCGCGGGCAGAATAGCTTCCCCGACAGCCCCCGTTATTAAACCCCTGTTGTTGAAGGAATTCTTCCTTGGGCTCCCTTTAGAGCGACGGAGATTCCCACCGGCCGCCATTCTCCTTCTCTCTTTCCTCCAAACCCTAAGAATTCCCTCGAGGATAGCCTCCCAAGTAGATAACATGGTTTAAGGGAAGGAGACAGGGACTGGGGCGAGAGAAGCAGGGCTCTCAAATGAAAGAACAACGCCAGAATGAAGCTACGAAGGGGCCGAGGGGTTTAAATAGCCGATGGATCCTGGCGCAGTTATGGCGGCGGGTATTCCTGGGCCAACTAAGGTGTGCCGCGTGGCGCGCTTATCCCCTTCACCGCCATCGAGGGTTGACCGCTCACAAATTCCCGCAAAGCAACGCTTGGGATCGCGTTTCAGCGGGGGTTCCGAAAAGACTTTTCAAATCACCTTCACCGAAAAATGGACTCTGACGTGCGCGCATTAAATAGGGGCGGCAGTGCGCAGGATTCGAAGGGATGATTCCGGCTGTGCACATCTCTCTCTGCATACTTCCTTCGCTTGAAATTCAAACTCGAAAGTAGGGAGACTGGTGTTGGGTATAAATTACCCGCAGCCGAAATCGACAGCAGAATGGCTCCGCCCGGACTCCTACGGGAGCCGGGCTCCTCCTTCAACAGTAGAACGGCTCCGTCGAGACTCTTACGGGAGCCGGGCTCCTCCATCAACAGCAGAACGGCTCCGCCCGGACTCCTACGGGAGCCGGGCTCCTCCATCAACAGCAGAATGGCTCCGCCCGGACTCCTACGGGAGCCGGGCTCCTCCATCAACAGCAGAACGGCTCCGCCCGGACTCCTACGGGAGCCGGGCTCCTCCATCAACAGCAGAATGGCTCCGCCCGGACTCCTACGGGAGCTGGGCTCCTTCATCGACATCAGTACGGCTCCGCCTGGACTCCTACGGGAGTCGGGCTCCACCATTGACAGCAGTTGTAGCTCCGTCCGGGCTCCGCTCTCGATACCAATTGCTGGAAGAGCTGAGCCTTAAGGGAGCCGAACCTCATCCCTGACGCCAACGACTACAGCCGCAGGCAGACTCCTCCCGGACTCCTACAAAGGCCGAGCTCCGACCACTGCCGAGCCTTGATCAACAGATCTGTGTCCCTTGGCAGATAACAATAACTGCCATAATCCTGTTCCACTTCCGGTAGCGGATCCCACGCGGCTCCACCTCCCCCTGCGGCAGGTGCTGCACGATCCCACTGCTCTCTGACAGGATGTGTCAACAGCTATGATGCTGCTCCGCTCCCTGCGGCAAGCGCTGCACGATCCCACTACTCGCTGACAACTAGTAGTAACGGACGCCGCCCCACTACATGCAACAGGCCCTATGTGGCGGACCATGATGATGGCCACGTGTCTGCTCCATTATCTTTCGCAATCAATTCCCCTGACCATGGGCGGCCCACTACCAGGCGGTTACAAACGTCGCCATCAGTCCGTTGCCTCCCCCGCCTATAAAAGGGGAGACTCAGATACGTTATTTCTTAAGCTCTTTTGCCTTATCTTAAAACTCTGCTAAATTCTCCGTTCGAGCACTCCATTCTTGTTGAGGCAGAGAACTGACTTGAGCGTCGGAGGGTCTTGCCAGAGCAACCCCACCTCCGGTTTAGACTTCCCTTGCAGGTCCCGGCGGCGACCGCGGCTTCCTCAACTCCAGCTTCTCCGGCGCAGGCGGATTTTTGCACCAACACCAATTAAAGAGAAGAAAAACTGTTCCTCTTCGGATAGCCTAAATTGCATCTAAAATTTTTTTTTATCAATTTACATGAATAAAGATTAAATTCTTACCTAATTAGTAGTAAAATCAAAGATCAAATCTTCAAAAATTTGAAACAATCCTTCATGAAGGCCTGGATGTGCAGACTCTCTACTTCGCATGCATGCCAAACGCTGCAGGAAAGTGGATGAACTCCGATCGAATCACCTTCACAACCCAATCAAATGAGAAAAAAAAGATACTGGTGTGACACCTCACACCAGCAAGGGGGATGCCCAAGAAGGGCCCCATGCCAAGGAGAAAGGGGCAGCACCAAGGGGAGATGCCAAGGATGAGAAGAAGAGACCTCTCTCTCTTCTCACACCTCTCTCTCTCTCTTTCTCTTCTCTCAATCTGATTTGTTTGCTATGTATCCATAGGTAGAAATTTTTTCTATTTATAGATGAATATCATGACCTAATAAGTATAAGACTTCTAATTCAAATCTGATTTGAATCAGTCCAATACTCATGAAAGAAGGATTCCTACATGAGATAGAATTGCCATCATTTATGACAACCACTTTGCATCCAATCCCTCACCCACATGGGATGCCCCAAACTAGCACCATTTTAGGTGTTGGTTGGCCCACATGAGAAAAAAAATTTAGTGCAAAAAGAATTTTTCATATCTAATCCAAAATGAGATCGATTTGAATCTAATTCGAAGCTGGTTCAAAATAATTTTGAAAGGCTGTCAATTCCAAACTCTTTAAAACTTTTATACCAAGTCTAACTTAAATTTTAGATCTAATTAAGTCTAACTAATTCAGATCTAATCTGATATTAATCGATACTTAAATTTAATGTTTCATATGTTCCATGTATCATAGATCAGAAACTATTCATTTCTGAAATCGAACTTGAACCTCATATATAGTGCTAGCTAGACATAGTCAACTCTTTAATCCTATTTGACTCATAACTAATTTTTAATCAAGTTAGTTTATATATTCAATCAATTTAAGTTCTTCTAAATTAGACACATAAAATAGGCCAATAATTTCCTACGGTGTCTGACTTATATGTGTGACTCTATAGGTTCAAAGTCTAAGCTGGTAGCATAGAAATTGATTACTGCACTAATCGAGATACCATCTAGCAATGGTTCTCAATATCCAGATAGATCAAATTATCGTAAAAAAATATTTTAAAATCCGTACACATGGTTACTACATAATTCATCCTTTTGACCCTGAATGTTCTAGGATGGTCTCAGGTTATGTCAATTGAGATTGCTTCATCCATATTGTATTTCAACCTTTCAAATTCATCTCATGGATTATCTTGTCCAAGGCTTTACTAAATTGAAATATAGCGATACATCAACTTCAATAATCTGGAGGGATCAATCTCTTCTTGATCCACACATAGACTTCGTAAGTACTTGACTGTACCCAGTAGCCTTCCATCACTACATTATAAATCTAGATAGTCCAACACCAAAGCACAGTGAGTTGCTTGCAAGTCACTATGGTGATCTCAGGTCTGAAGGACACTTATACTCTTGTGCTTCATGAGCAGCTCTTGACAGCAAAATGCTCAACAGGTAAGTCACCTGTTTAGTGACGATGTACTCCTACATCTTATTTGTATACCATACCAGTATCACCATACTCTTTAGTTAAGAGGACAACCAACCTATATGGCATACAACGACCTTTACTCGATAAACACCATCATCCTGTAATGATGTATCATTTGATCGCGATCATATTTAAGAACTAAAAGATAAATTCTCTTTTTATCGTACACAAACATAGTTCTAAGGACTTCATCACAGCATAAAAGTTTAAGAAAGATATAACTTTGTGATGAAAAATATCAGAATAACTATTATTTATTTATTAATAATTCATATATAAAGATGAACTCAATCGTCACATGATTAGTTTTAGGACATAATTCTCAATATATTGGATATCCTAAAAAAACTAAAGGATATTATTTCTACCATCTTACTGAACAAAAGATTTTTGTCAGTAGATATGAGAGTAAAGAAATCGCCATCACATGGCAACACACATGCATGCAGAAATTTAAAATTTTTTATGTAATGAAAAAAAATTTAAGATCTAAACTCTTTAAATCTAATTAGATCTAATCTAATCTAGCGTGCATAAAGATCATATCTCATATCAAAAAATCATTACATATACAAGATCAAGATTTAATCTATTAGAGATCTGAAAGTTACCTTTGCATGGATAGATTTTCATCACGATATGAAAATTGTGGATATCTTTTGAGGTTTTTTGAAGCTACATACGCATCCAATCTCTACAGATATCCACACAAGGCTGATATTGATTAGAAAAAATCTAAAATCATCAGGGTGCTAGCTCTCTTATAGATCTTTTTTCCTTCAAACTGATTCTAGCCTTATTCTTTCTTTTCTTCTCAAGAAATCAAGAAGAAGATGATGAACAAGAGGATGAAAGAGGGAGGATGAACAAGGTCTTCCTTTTGGGCAGCACCAAGAAGAAGAGAAGCTCTTCTTTCGAGCGGCAAGATAAGGAGAGAAAGGGTGATTAAAATCATTCGCTTCATGCTTGGATCTGCCCCTTATTTATAATCCCACGCCCCACCCTTATATATGTTTAAAGTTTTGAATCCAATTCAAACTTTTAAAAAATAGATAACGATAGAGAGATAAGAGAGAGAAGAGAAAGACTCTTTGGGATGCACATCCCAACCCTAGGTCGTGCATCCCAGCCCTTGGTCGTGCCCTCTTTAGCATGTGGGCTAAGAGAGAGTCCCAAACCAACTAAGATCTCAACTCCTAATCCTAATCTTTTTTGGTTCACAATCAAATTCAATTAGATTTAATTAAACCTTATTTGACTAGGATTAGACCCAATTAGAATCAAATTAAATCCTATTTAATTTGTATCAAGCTTATTGTTTAATTAAATGATCAAATCAAATAATTAATGATTAATTCAGCAACAATTGCTATTTGCTTTCTATAATTAACAAATGTTTAGCAAATCCTCTCTTGTAACTTTTACAACTTATTTCAATCATCAATCAAATTGATAATTGGATCCATATGTAAATAAATTTCATAATTCAATTATTCGATCAAGTCAAAACCCTAATTATGTGTGACTCTGTAGGTTCTATTCTATCTGTTAGTGAGACATCTCATAATCTCCATCATTGATATCATTGAAACTCCTTTCAATGGATTGAAATAATTCAAACTCACTTAATGAGAATTATTGACCATCAATTAATTCTCACAGATCTCATAATCCACCAATGAAGCTTAGCAGTATATAGTGGCAACCCAGCAGAATGAAAGAGTCTGAACCTCTCGATGTAGTTAATGTGTGATTTAGTTCTTCTATCGTGAGTCTCGATATGACAGAGGTTATAAAAAACTCATCAAACTCCATCATCTATCATATGTATGATTTAATTAGCTTGAGTTCAAATCTTGATTTTTAATGAAAATCTATTTCCATCAGTCATATTGTCATGGCCACAGTTTTAAGAATTCAGCTTCATAAATCAAATAAGACTATTCCTGAACTACTAAGATTGATAGATCCTATTTAAATGTGCACCCTACTCCTATAGCGAATCTACTGTAGCCAACATACATCGTAAGAATCCATATGACTAGGAGACCAAGAGAATGTGCAATCAAACTATGATAACCTCACTGTAAATAGCTGAGACACTGTAGGTCAAAAAACTATTCATACAACAACAGTATTGAGAAAGTCACGATGAGTGAGTAGATATTCAAGTGGCTTCTTGTATGGTCACACTTAGTATCAATATTCTCTAACAACCACCTGCATTCTCGTTTGGTGTCTCTACATCGTAGGCTCAAGACTCGTTTATCCAAAAAAAAAGTGATCCATGCACTAATCTTACTGGATCAATCACCATCCTCGTGATGATCCATCGATCGAGAGTATTTTAAAAACTAACCATCAATGACATATGTCTTAAATTTTCAACTCTTAAGAATATGTGTCATTATTTTATTAATTTTTTGAATAATTTAAGGACACATAACACAAGAATGGTATAAAAAATATCTAATTTTATTAATAAATTAATAAGTCAAAGATAAATTTATATTCTAGAAAAATATAATGTGTCAGCCATATTGGCTTCTAGGGTATATATCTAATAATCTTTCACTTGTACTAAAGTCAATCTGCTATGTATCTAAATCCCATCTTCTCAAGTGGGCTTCAGTCTTCTACTGGCTAAGTGACTTAGTGAGTCCATCACATTGTCCATGGAGTCTACTCTTTGCACCTCGATATATTTCTTCTTAAGGTAGTTGCAAATGATGTGAAATCGCTGCTCGATGTGCTTGGACTTCTGGTAAGACCTGAGCTCCTTAGCTAAGACTATGGCACTACTATTATCACAGTATAATATGATGGCATCTGATGTCATAATATCTAGTTCTGCAATAATCTTTTTATACCAGAAAGCTTTCTTTGCAGCTTCTGATGCAATGATGTACTCAACTTTCATAGTTGAATATGCAATGATCGGTTACTTGAAACTCTTCCAACTTGTTGAACCACCATTGCATAAGACTACAAAATTTGATGTAGACCTTCTATCATCAGTGTCAGACACAAAGTCTGAGTCTATGTATCCTTCTACCCATAACTCAGATCTTCCTCCAAGACCAAAAATAAATCTAGTTTTTTTCAAGTACTTAAGGATGTTCTTTACAGCTATCCAGTGCTATTCATTTGGATTCGACTAATATGTGTTCATAACACTTACAGCAAGGGCTATATCAGATAGTGTATATAACATAGTATACATGGGTCTCCCTATAACTGAAGCATAAGGGATCATGCTCATGTGTTGTATCTCCCTAGATGTGTTTGGACACATCTTCTTGGAGAGATAAACACCATGCCTAAGGGATAAAAGTCTCCTCTTGAAATTTTTTATATTAAACCTCTTCAACACTTCCTCTATATACATTTTTTGTGAAAGACCAAGCATCCTTTTAGATTTATCTCTATGGACCTTTATTCTGAGAATATAGGATGCCTCTTCTAGGTCTTTCATGGAGAATTCTTGGACAACCAACTTCTGATTGAAGTCAGTATGAAAATATCATTCTCAATAAGGAGGATGTCATCTACATACCATATGAGGAATGTAACAGCACTCTCATTGATTTTGTTGAAGACATAAGGTTTCTCCTCATTTTTTATTAAATCAAATGATTTGATCACATTATTAAAATAAGTGTTCCAACTCTGAGATACTTCAACCCATATATGGATCTATGCAGCTTACAGACTTTATGATCTCTATCATCAAAAGTAAAATCTAAATTAATACTGCTCTATATAGATATCTTCCTCAAGATATTCATTTAGAAATATAGTTTTCATATCTATCTATCAAATCACATAATCATAATAAGTTGGAATAGCAAGCAGTGTGCGGATGGATTTTAGCATGGCTTAGATGAAAAAGTATCCGGATAGTCAACACCTTCATGCTGACTATAACCTTTCACCACGAGCCTAGCTTTATAGGACTCTACTTTTTCATCTGTATTTATTTTTCTTTTATAATCTATTTACATCCAATAAGTACTATACCCTCTGATAGATCTATTAAGGTCCATACTTGGTTCGAATGCATGGAGTCAATTTTTGACTTTATAGCATTCAACTACTTCTTGAAATCGATGTCTGATATCACTTCATTATAGATTTTAAGATCATCTCCATGTTTCCTATCTCCTATGAGGAATATTTTTTCTACATCCTCTATGATCATACCTATGTATCTTTTAGAATAACAGAAGATCCTATTAAATCTATGAGGTGGTGGAGGTACTACTTCTACTGGCTTAGTTTGAATAGGTTTTAATTGGTCTATGATTTGTTACTCTTCAGAGACTTTCTCTTCAAACTCAATTTGCCCCCAACTACCTCCATCTTGGATAAACTATTTTTTAAAAAATATAGCATGTCGGCTTACAATCACATTATGATCCTCTAAAAGGTAAAAATAATATCCTAATGACTCTTTAGGATACCGAATAAAATAAGCTCTTATTGATCTAGTTTCTAACTTGTCTGTCTGTTATCTTTTGACATAGGCTGGACATCACCAAATCTTGAGATGATCAAGACTTGGTTTGTTACTATGCCACATTTCATATAGCGTAGTAGGAATAGACTTAGAGGGTACTCTATTTAACAAATAGATTGCAGAAAGCAAAACATATTCTTAAAGAATAAAAATAAATCAGTGAAGCTCATCATAGATCGAACCATATCTAATAGGGTCATGTTCCTCCTTTCAAATATTCCATTTTGAGGTATACCAGGAGGTATCCATTGTGAGACTATATCATTTTTTTTAAGATAATCTCAAAATTTTCTAATAAAATTTTTCCTCCTCGATCTGATCGAAGAATCTTAAAAGATTTTCTAGTTTGTTTTTCTACTTCACATTTGAATTTTTTGAACTTTTTAAAGACTTCAGATTTATATCTCATAAAGTATACATACCCATACCTTGAATAGTCATTAGTAAAGATAATGAAGTAGAGATAATCATCTCTAGCCAGCACATCGAATGGGCTACACACATCAGTGTATATCAGAAAAGTATTTTAGTGGTCCTCTCCCCATATCCCACAAAAGATAATTTGATCATTTTTTCTTGAAGACAAGATTCACAAACTAGATACGACTCAGAATTCAATGAGCTAAGGATCCCATCTTTTTTCAATTTATTTATTCTGTCCTCTCCTACATGACCAAGTCTGATGTGCCATATATGCCTTTGGTTTATCTCATCCTTAGATCTTTTAGATCCTACGGTACTTACTATCTACTCAGATATGTTCATAGATGTAAATGATAATACTATCAATAAAAAAATCATGTGCAATCAATTTATTTCTAAAATAAATAAAATAGTAATCTTTATTAAAATTAAAATTGTATTCATCCTATGCTAACATAGATATAGAAATTAGATTCCTACTAGTAGTAGGTACATAGTAATAGTATTTAAGAACTAAATTGAATCCTGAAGGTAATCGCAGAGGGTAGGTGCCAATAACAACAGCAACAACTCTTACTCCATTGTCGATCTGAAGGATCATTTCACTTTTCCTCAGTCCTTTACTTTCTACCAGACCCTGAATTGAAGTACATAAGTGAACACCAGAATCAGAGTCTATGATCCAACTAAAAGTAGAGAAAATTGTTAGATTTGATTCAATTATGAGCAGATCTGACATACCTTCTGAAAGTGTGTCTTATTTCTTTTTTTTAGGTTCTCTAAGTATGCAAGACAGTTTCTCTTCCAATGACCATCAACATTACAGTGGAAATATTTTTCCTTGCCAGTCGCCTTCTTGGGAGCATCCTTCTTTGGCTTGCTTTCTTGCTTTTATTTCTTTGCAAGCTTCTTTTTCTTCCAAATAGATTTTCTTTTGGAAGTAGTACCTGCTCCATAGTAAGAACCATGCCCCTTGAACTTTTCAAGATCCCCTCAGTGGTCACCAATATGTTCAACAATTTAGGTAAAGTGCTATCGATCTTATTCACATGGTAGTTTACTATAAACTACCTATATAAATTAGGAAGGGATTGCAGGATCAAATCTACTTGTAATTCATTATGCATGGTCATAAGCTTCTCTAGCTCTTCCAGATCTTTAATCTTTGTTAGACAATGATTATACTACTGTCTTCACTCATCTTAGTGTTAAAGTCTCTTGGATACTTCATATCATGCAGTTCGACTGTGCTCACCATACAATGCTTGTAGATGAGTTATCATAGCCCTGGTAGTCTTCATATAACATCCCAAATTGAGACCATGGTAGCTTAAGAACTTGCATGTACACTAGTAGTCACCAAGTATGTGGCATAGCATGTCATTCATGATGAACTTGAATATTTATATGTTGGCAAAAATAGCAGTAGTAAAGCCCAGATTTAGTAATTAATTAAAAAGAAAATTATCAAGGAATGATCGAGGAAAAGTTAAGGAATTGAATCGATACTTTTGCCTGAAATAGGGGTTCAAGTCAACTCAAACTTCCATGCAGTTGGCTCGACGATCAAAAAACAATCAGATGATTGAAATTTTGGATGTTTTGTGTTTTAATTTAAAACAAATCTATGAGAAAATGATTGAGCAGCTTCACTCCATAAATAAAGGATGGAAAATTTTTTAGCACCACATCAGCAAATCAATAATTGAGTGATTTCTCTGGGTTGACACCTAGCAAACCAACCTTAGTTTATTTTTCATTCCAAAGCTTAGTCACTAATCCTTCTTGCTACTGATTTTGTCCCTTAGCTAAACCAGAAATATTGGAGGAGAAAGGGAGGCTAGAAATGGAGGAATTTTCAAGTAGAATTTGAAGGGAATTAGCTAGAACAAAGGTTTTATTGAAAACTAGATTGGAAGAGGAAAAATTTGCTGTTAGGAGAAAAAGAAGAAACCTATGTGGGTTGCAGTCTGGATTTAATCATCTGAGGTAAGTATTTTTGATCCCTAAACTGAGCTTATATTAAACCTTGAATGATTTCTATCTAATATGAGGATTAGATGATTGGAATTATGTGATTTCTGAACTAAAAATCAGAAAAATAAGAGCTGCTACTAGTTTCCTTGAAATATATCTAAATTATTCAGAAAAAGAGGTTTAAGTTAGAATTTGCTGAAAATGAAAGGAGTCATGGAGGGGAGATATGGATTGAATTGCTGGAATTTTTAAGTTATATTGGGAATTAGCTAAGTCTAGGTAAAGTAAATGCATACTAAGTGAAAATAGAAAAAAGGCTAGAAATTAACCATATAAAGCAAAGTATGCATCTTCATCCTCATATATCATGTAGTACTATAATTGATAAGTATGTATCTACTTCTTGTAGGAGAGGAAGAGAGCCCAAAGGGGCTTTGGATCAATAAAGCACCAAGATGGTGCAGTAGCTATCTTGAGGTGAGTAAAATTCTATCTAACTCTAATATTTTATTATATTTTGATATGAAAAAGAACTTATCTTGAAAAAGAAAGCCAATTTCCTATTATTTTATAGCTTATACCTAGTATGAAGTATGAAAACAGGATTGTTCTTCTGATAACTTATGAATACAGCTTTTGTATGTTACATATAAGTGTTTAAGGTTTGTACAGCATGGCAAATCATGGTTTGGAATGTGTTGAAATAGTTTATCAAATTTTATCAAAAATATTTTCAGCAGGCCAAAAAGAGTGATCAATCTTTTGGATATTTTTGAGTACCAGCGCATCTCCTTGCGAAATATTATGCCTGTAGGGCCCTAGTTGTATCAGATGCACCATATCAACTATCCATAGTAGGGTGCATTGTGGAGTAGTCAGTGGTAGCCAGCAGTACCTCCTTATGATCCCATATATTTAGTGGGGTCCGATTTTATTCGATGTACTATATCGACTGTCCATGGTAGGGTGCGCTGTGGTATAGTTGATGGTAGCCCAATTATTTTCTATTCTGATAATACTTGCACCACTTACTCCTATTTGGCACATAAAGTTTTGAAAGCCTATTATTTATTATGACATATGTATCATAAGTACTATAGTAAATATTCTTGTTTTCTCACTGTTCAATGGATTGTGCACTCACTGGGACTAGTGTTTCATTACGTATTTTTATTTTCTTTCTCTTTGATTGTTTAAAACTTTATAATGTTGCATAACAGTTGCATCCTCAACACTCATTCTAGCGGAGGTTGGTCATGATGGTTAGAGGTATTAGATGTATGTCCTAGAAGCCAAAATGACTGACATATTATAATACATCTAGGGCACATTTTATAGTTAATATATTGATATGATCAATAAAAAAGGGCAAGTTTTTTTTCATTCAAGTGTAATGTATCATTGAATCATCCATGAAATTAGTTTCGATATATATTCTCAAGGTGTTGAGAATTAAAGATATGTATTTAATTCTTAAATACTCTCGATCTTAAGATCATCATGAAGATAGTGATAGATCTAGATAGACTGACGTACAAAATGCTTCCTTTGGGATAGATGGGTCTCTAATA
>NC_025994.2:20711954-20724454 GCF_000442705.2 Elaeis guineensis
CTTTAAGCTGTTATATCTGATGATGTGAAGATACTGATGCTTTTTAGTAAACTGATTTTGATTTTGGAGGATATCTGTTATTGGAATATTGCTGGATCTTTAAATGCTTGTTATAGATCTATCTGCTTATACCAAAACTGAAGTGATGCTGTTAACAGGAAAACTGTGTCATTTGCTAGTGTGATGGTTGCCGTTTCTTCTCTCTAGTTAATATTGTAGCATAACTTAAAACCCAATCATGTACTGAATGAAAGTTTGTGGTAGCTTTGGCAGTCTAACCTTCATGTTATATATGCACTGTTCCTTGCTGAACCCTGTATAGATGTCAGTTTTTTACTGATAGGTTTATTTACTGTACATCTTTAGATGTTGCATTCTCCTCACTGAATATACTACTGCTAATTGTAAATGTACATAGACACTTTTCATATGGAAGATACTTTTTATTCTTTTCTTGCTTTTAATTATGGAAACATCAGACTCATGTTTGTGATCTTAGATACATGGCCTGTTTTAGCACACCTGTAGTCTCTTAACATGTGTGGTGGTACGTTGTGAGCATGGGTATATATGTAAGTGATAGCACATGCTTGCATACATACACACTTTTTTCATGCATGAAATTGCCTCTCTATCCTTAAACTATATAAAAGTGGCTTAATTTCCTGACTTTTGGATTCCAAAAAGTAACTTTAATTAGATTATGATATTGAAGATTTAAAATATTATAGTAACTCTACTTAGATTTCTCACTTGAAAGCTTAAAACATGATAAAACCATTATAGAAGAAGGGATTCAAATGTTGATGGACTTCGAGAGACATGATTAGCAAGAAAGGAACAATTTAAAAATTAAAAAAAAAGATACCTCAGAATATTTGAATTGTAAAAACTTTTAAATGGGGATAAGAAAAAAATTAATTGGAAATTAATAATTTTCAGATTTTTTAGAATTAAAATCATAATTGAATTATCCAAAACCTAAAATCTTGAGCAGCCATGCGCATCTATGCGTACATTACTAACAAGTCCCTCTTATGTGCTTGCACATGCTTTGAACTTTTAGTATGTGATTGTGTAGGTGTTGGTGACCTGGTATTATGTTTGAGTTGTTCCATGAATGCCTTCCTCTTTCTCCTTCTTTTTCCATAAATAGGTCCTCCTATCATTTTGTTTGTCAATTATCACAAACATAAATTTTGTAGGTGCAGGCCGTATGATTTCTATTCCAAAGTTCTTAAGCTTTTATATGAGGTGACTATGGCTTTGTTTGGGTTTAACAACTATATTTCTAAAATACCATGGAACTTTAATATCTATCAGGTAACTAGATTGTGAAAGTGCTTTTAGTGTGAGAAAATGACCATAAAGAATATTGCATAGTGCTTTCAATTTTTTAACTCTTTGCACTATCAAGAATAGGTACTATAAAATATTATTAATTTATGAATTATTTATTTTTGATAGTATAATATCAGAATAGTATAATATTGCAAGATAACAACGTAATATTGGAATATAATAATGTCATACAACTAAAATATTGTTATAATAATATAATAATGATAGTGGCATGGTATTGTTTTAATATTAGTATGGTAGAATACGTTATAATGTAATATAACATATTGTAATATAATGTGGTATAATATTATATAGTGTATAATAACACAAATAACATAATGTAATATATTATTTTATAATGTAATATAATATATATATTATAATGTAATATAATATAACATTACATAATATCATATGATATGATATTATACAATAATATTATATTATATTATCAATTATATGATTTAATTATAATATCTAATTAATATTGTTAGTTAATACTATATGAATACATAGTTATATTATAATATTATAATTAATATTATATAATATTTTGTTACTAATTTATTATATTATACTATAATTATATTATTAATTATACCATATTATTATTATAATCCTAGTATATTATATTAATTGTATTATAGTATAATAATATATAATGTAATGTAACATAACATAATATAATAATATATTATTACAAAATATAGTATTATTATGATATATGGGCATGGTATTATTATTTTAATATGTAATATAATACTATTTTCATATTAATATAGTATGGTGTAAGATATTTTTGATTCACAATTTATATATTTTAGTTTAATATTAATATTACAATAAACAATGTAACAACTACAAAATTTGGGGATATTTTGGTCACATAAATAACTTTTTGATAGACTTCATAAAGTACGTCTAGGAAAATGCTTCAAATTAGTGCATTTGCCAAATAGAGGTTTTTCAGCTTCTAGGAAAACTTGAAGACAATTTTATGTTTTTCACTAGAAGTGGTAATTTTTCTCGATCCAGTGGATACCCGACCCAATTAAGAGATTGGGCGGGTATGGGTTTTAGAAAAAAATATTCGAAGTAGGTCCGGATCGGATATGGATAATGGTACGTCCTACCCCGATGATATTACTCTATTTAAATAAATTTAAAAATCTCTCTCTCCCCTTTGCGTAAAACACCAAACCATCCCCACCCCACCCCCAAACCCAAAACCTGTCGGGCACCCCACCTCCCACCTCCACCTAGCCACCCTGACACCTGCGGCAGCCTGACGGCCGGTGGGTCCCCACTGCCCTCCACCTCCAATAGCCCCAACCCGCACCCCCAAACCCAAAACCTGCCCCACTCCCCACCACCCAGCCACCCGACACCTACGACAGTCGATGGGTCCCCACTCTCCCCCCTAGTGATGGCCCGACGGCTAGGGTTTTGACAAGATAAAACTCTAGCCATCATCTAAACTTCCCTATTTGACCGCTCCAAGCCTCCCACCCGATTGAGACTCCTGAGGACCGAAAAAACAGAGGGGAAAAACATAGGAAAAGTCAACCAAAACAAAGGAAAGATGGAAAAAAATTAAAAGGTAAGACCTTTTCCCGCATAGATTGATCTTTTTTTTTTCTTTTTTGCTTCTTTTTCTTTTTATTTCATTCTCTTTTTCGGAAATCTATGGGGAAGGAGAGCACCTGAGGGAGATGGGTGGGGTTTTTAGGTTTCGGTTGGGGTTTTTTCTCGACCATATGGGATTTTGTGTGGGTTGTAGCGGTGTGAGTTGGTCCCTTGAGGTTTTGAGAGCTTAATCTTGGTGGAAGCATGATATGTTATAGGGTTTGGGGATGGGCAGGGGGTGGTGGTTGGGCGGCGATGGAGATGGGGAATGGAGAAGGGTGAAATGAGTCTCGATTCGGATATATCCAATCTGACCCGATCCATCCTTGGAGCCCGACCCAATCCGAACCAAGATGAATATGGGGCAAGTATAGATATGGATTTTCTTTTGGCAGGATGGGTATGAGTATCAGTCGATCTGACCAATATCCGACCCGTTGCTATCCCTGTTTTTCACCAAATGCTCATGTATCGCCTAAAAGTGCTTTTTGGGTTCCAGAAAGTGCTTTTGGCTCCTCCAAAAGTAAATGCCAAATAGAGCCTATGTTTGGAGGTTCGAATTCACATTTTTAAAGGACAAAAGAGAACATGAAGTTATGTTCTCTTTGTGAGAGCTTGATCAAATTAAAGTATTGTGACACATTGACAATAGGAAACATGTAGGAGGAGAAACAGTGATACGCTAGTATGCTTTGTGCTTCCTTATGTTTAACAAATGGTGTAGTTAATTTTGCTATCTAACCCGACCTTTAACTTAGTGACCTTAAAGAGATAACCTACTAGTTCTTAGGAACTTAGAAAGAACTAGCATGGGTGTGATGAGGATCTGAAGTTCTTTATAGTGATTTTCATTGGCTTTTTCCCTGACATTTTTTTTTCTTAGTTTATTTGCCCTTTTTCTTTGTTGTTGTTGTTGTCATCGTCTTGTTGTTATTGGTGGTTGCTTATCTGCATGGAAGATCTCTTGGGCATTATATGAGATTTAAAACATGCAGGCAAATCTTGACTAGATTGCCACAATGGCATCACTGCTTTTAATACATTTGCAGATGATCTTGTATATGTGTGTTGTTAGATTTGGCTACATTCGAGTGGATCTCTACTCAAATATGGTCAAGTTCAGATCTAACAATGGGGGACCTAAATCAATGATCTGAACCATTAGATGTGATCTATTACTGTACATTGCCTACACACAAAAAATAATATGATTTGGAGACCCTTAGCCGGTGCATCTAGTAGTCAAAAAATTGGATAGTTCAAATAACATAAAACAATATTTTTTTCTTGACCACTTGATGCATAGGCTAGAGGTCTTCAGATCATATGATTTTTGGTATAGAGATAGATCACATCCAATAGCTCGTATCGTTGATATGGGATCCCCATTGTTCGATCTAGACTTGATTGGATTTGAGTAGAGACCCACTTCAATGTAGGCAAGTCTACACCTCTCTCTCTCTCTCTCTCTATATATATATATATATACATAGGGCAGTGTTGATTGATTTTGACTTCCCATGAAGATTGCATGGCTCTAATTGATCACATATTAAAGAGAAGATGTGGATAGGTTTGATCTTATCAAGAAATAAAATCACCAGTTATGGTTCAACTATTTTTGATGGACCCAAGCATGGTAATTAAGAATAAAGATGCTTGGATAATGTGGCTTGTTATGGAGATCAGATTACATGTTAATTAAAAAGATGATCTCTTTGGATAAAATTTTCTTCTAGATATCAGGTTGTTAGATAATTCTCTAGAGAAAACTCTAGATCTCTTATACTAGGATTTGGCTAGATAGCCTAGTACACTATATAGACATGCAATGAAAGGGTTTAAGGTCCCATGAGATGAAGGTGTCCTAATTTCTCCGTGGAACGGGATGTCTTGCTGTACCATTCCTTCTTGGTAGTAGTCCTGATCATGCATCTCGATAGATGTCCTCCATCTCTCACCCCTTCTTCTTTCATTTCTTTCTTTCGTTTTTTTTCTTTTTTTCCTTCTTTTCTTTATTTTCTTCTGCTTTTCTTTCCTTTCCTTTTTCTTCTTTTTCTTCTCTCTTCCTTTTTTCATTTTTCATTTTTCCTTTTCCTTTTTTTTTTCTTCATCTTTCCTTCTTTTCTTTGTTTCCTCTCTTTTTTTTCTTCTTGCGTGGATGGGTTCTGGAGTCCCAAATCTGTCCTGATTTTGTTTTCTCATAGGAATGGGACATGATGGTTGGGACACCTCCTGTCCTGTCGGGTTGTAAATCCTTGGACATGACATAGATGAGGAGGTGGATTCTATGCCCGACATGAAAGCACATCCATCTGACATAGCTTCCATGAATTTGTCTTCAGAGAGAGGTGTGGGAAGCTGGAGGAAGGGGGAAAGAGGATTCGAGGTGGTGGTAGGGCAGATTGCTATATAGGCTAGATGAGACTAGCTATGGCTAGAGGCGGTTGCTAGTGTATGGAGATGGTTTGTCTACCAATGTTCATAGTGCCGCCTTGAACCACTTTGTTTAGGGCAATACCAAACCTACCATCCCCAAACTGGGATGGTAAACCTTGTCAGCTCAGAACAAGACTCGAATTGGGTGGTTTCGACTCAATTGTGCAAATTGCTTAGTTTTGGGTGGTTTATGGTGGTTCAGGTCTTGTTTAAGTTTAATAATTGAGAGGAAAGGTAGAAAAGGCCTCCCATATCTTTTTTGACTCTCTCTCTCTCTCTCTCTCTCTCTCTATATATATATATATATATATATATATTCCCACCAAAAAATAGTGAAAAAAGGCGGTATTCTCATAGATTTCATCTCTGATCTGACCCAAAATCATGTAAAGGGCCCTCTCCCCATCCCTCTCCTTTATTTGCTTTTTCATGCCGAAAATTGGCCAAAAATGGAGAAAATGAAGGGAGATCATGTCAAAATTGTGGATTTTAGTATGATTTTATGATGTGTTGTAAATCCACAGATAATCTGAGTAATATAATCAAACTCATAATTTTTTTATTAGGTGTATGAATTTTAGATTAAAAATATATTTTTTGATTAAAAAATAGAAGAATACAATAATGATAAAAAATTTTCCATAAATTGATAGCATGTGGTGATATGCATGCTGGTTGTCATCTTAATTTGGTAGCAATTTGGTTAGTTGGGCATGATTATGTGCAAAACAACATAGGCTCAAATTTAAATAAATCTGAAAAATAAGTGATGATTAGTGCATACACATGGGCTAAGAAAACATACGTACCTTCCTTGATAGGATGCTATACTAATCCGAATTTAATTTAATTTATTGATATTTTATAATTAGTTATTATTTATTAATTAAAACTTAATTAATTTTTTTAAAAAAAATTGAGAAATTATTGTGTAGGGAAAATTGAGAAGTATTTCTGAAGTGGAAAAAAATCTGATTTTTTGTATTATGATGAAAATTAACTAATTTTTAAATGATTAAATAATGATCAATTGAAAGTAAAACATATCTAGCATCCATATGATGGGCTATAGCAAGTTCTAGTTTGGTCTTGCCACATATGATAGGGACCATGGTGCATGATCTAGTAGAACCTGTGATAATACTATTGCATATAGGAGACAGACCCCTCGATAATGTGGAGGACATGACACTGCTATTGTAGATGAAATCGCACATGGAATAGGGTCCTTGGGCATTTCTAGATCCAAGTTGTATACCGGATTCTATTCCATATAGCTAGGCTATGATCTTGATGGATATCCTTCATTTGAGGCATTGTATTCAAGTGTGTACTACCTTCCACAGCCTTAGTACCTCATGGGATGAATGCTGCTATGATCTTTAGCTGGCCAGTTTAGTATCAAATAGAGGACTAGTATCAGGGTGGCTATTTAGCAGGTGCAAGTTATAGGATGCAGCAATATAGGGCAGATTATCTGCATACTTGATGCAATATCTTGAGCTTGAAATGTGATCACAACCCAATGTTTACGAGACATAGACTCGCAAAATTTTAGAAGTCGGTAAGTATTTTGTACTTTAAGTCTATTTGTTTTATTATATGTATATCAATTATAAGTATTTTAATTGTACTTCAAGTCCGTTTGATGATAAAAAAGATGTCAAAATAACATCAAAATCTTAAATTAAACAACCACAATGATTAAGAGAATAATTGAAAACAAAAAGAGATTGGAAAAAACTGAAAAAACAAAAAAAAAAAGATGGCATACATCGATTAGATGATTGGTACGCCATATCATGTCTATATGGTATCAAGCTGGTGTTGTACCATACTAAGCTGCCAACCAGTATGGCACCAAGTGATGACCTGGTAGACTTGTCAACCTTGGTGGATGGAAGGGATTAGATGTGGACAGGGTGGAGGCAACATAGTTGGTGGTGCATCTTTGGGATAAAAAGGGATTGAGCTTTGGGGTGTTATTTCTCCTACTACAGTGCATTTATGTATTAAGTGGCACTTGATGGATAGTTGTTGTCCCATCAATCAGGTTTACTTCCAAGTCCTATTTCAACTACTATTTTATGAATAGGGCTTGTTGATTGAAAATTTATTTTCAGCCCGTTGTTCTGATGACAATTCAACTTCGGATCCCTGGCATGTGTATAAAACAAAGTAAAATCTTATAGATATATGTAAAATAATGCATAAGGGTGTATTGAATTTGCTAGGGAGTTAAATGAAAAATGATTAGGCCCTAAGCATTAGATGACACTTAGATGACATTAGGGTTAGCTGACTTGTTGGGTACCGGACCCGATCTGACTCGAATGGGGTGGGTTTTATCTGACCCGATTAAAACTTGGGGCGGGCATGGGTTTTAGAAAAAATATCGGAAGCGGGTTCGGGTCGGATACAGGTAATGGTATACTCCACCCCAAATCCGATCCGATAAAACCTTAATATATGTCACCTTTTCAAAATCATAATGATTTTATATTTTTTACATGTATCTGGCCGGCTTAACCCCTCTTATCTACCCAACCCAATCTGCATCTCTACTTGACCTATCCTGATCTGATCTGAGGTAGGTATGGGGTGGGTATAGGTATGTGGTTTTTAATTATGAGGTGGGCATGGGCCGACCCAATCCATACTCAACCAGTTGCTATCCCTAGATGACGTGTTTGTAGGCTGAGTCCCTACTAAAATGTGAGGTTGCCATGGACCTGTCTTAGATAATCATCCAAAACTAATGCCTAAACATAAACCCATGTGCATAACAAATTAAAAGGTGATTCCTTGACACTTTTCAAACTAGATAGTATCACTTTTGAAGATGGAGAAAGAAAACCTTTTTGTTTACTCAAATGATTAGTGGCAACTTATCTCTTTTTGAAACTTAAAAATTGCTGCCAGAAGACTCACCAACTTATGCACAGGAATTTTTCTTGAACCTTCTACCAAAGAAAAAAAATGGGGAGAGAGAGAAGTCTCCTTGAAGAAATGAGATTAGGAAAGGATATGTGGACTTAGACACCCCTTATGGTCCCCCTATGGACCAATCCCCTCAAACGAACATCTCTTCCAACTTCACTCATTCCACTGATTGCTATATTTCTTTTTTCTTTTTCTTAGTGGTGGGGCCTTTGATAATGGCCAGTTATCTTAGCTAACCCCGTTGAACAGGTCTTACATACAACTTTTGTTATTTAATTTCAATGGAATGTTTATTGTCACTTAACCTATGGATTGAATTTTAATTATGGTCTAAAGGAACCTCAACTATTAACCGAAACAAGATCAGAACAGCTGAATAATCCCCCAAACATAATGCTTGATTTTAACCCCTCCAAAATTAGAAATCACTTCCGCCCTCATCACGTGCTTTTCTGTGATTTGATTTGGATCGGTAACCTGGGATGGACCATAGGAAAGGTCACCAGGTTGGGGTAGATTTTGTATGGTGTTAATTAGCAGACTGAGTGCGTTTCAGTACGCCAGCTCCACTAATTAACTACTGTTTCTGAGGCATATAGATATTGTTGGATGCACTTCTAGTCTCCCTCTTGACGTTAGTCTTTTTGCATACTAAAATTAATATTGTTCTGTGGTAGTAGGCCCTTTTTTTTGTGTGTGCGCATGTGGAAAATTGAGTGCTATTCTGCTGGTTTTTTATTTGCTTAGCTCATGTGATTTAGCTTATTTATCTAACCTAGCAATGAACTTAGGTTATTTTTCCTTTTGTTTTGTATATAATGATTCAGATAATAGTGGACCTAGTGAGCAACAAAAGCCAGCACAACCTGAGATCCAGCATCAAGCTTCTCCAACTGGAAACGTTCAACCTGGCATGGCAACACCTGTTGGGTACATGATGCCTCCGGGTCACCTTGAGACAGGACATGCTGTGGTACTGTTCTTAGAACTGTTTGTAGAAGTGGATTCTTTTATTTTTTTTAAAACTTTTGAGAAAACTTGATGCTGATTATATGAGCCTGAGGATTGGGTTTTTTTTTTTTTAAATGCTCATTGTGTTATGCATAAAGGTTTAATGCCAGTTTCATGGACCTCATGTGTATGCTGAGTTTTTTTTTTTTGAACCCTTCCTTATTCTGATATTCAGGTTTTGTCATTATATTTAATGCTTGCTTACCTTGAGGAAAGCTGGCTTTTCCACATTTTGCTTGTAGTCCTTCAGTGTCTTCCAGAATTTTATTATGTCTTGATTTTCATCATGAACAATTAGTCATTTTTGTTCCAGGCATTCTTCTCCATCGAAGGTTCAGTAATTGAAAATTTTATGATGAAAAATAGATAGTAAAGTTATTGCTTTTGCATGGCAACTCAATAAGTTCATTATGCCCTTGGTAATGTTTCCTGGTTAATGGTGTTGCATAGATCTACTGGAATAGCAAGCAAGGAAAACAATTTTATTATGGGGAATGAAGAGTAGCATTTGCAATATCAGGACTCTTAAGGGCTTCTTGGTTGTCTGTGAGGTTTCTTAAAACAAATAATTATACTATCCTGATTTTGTGTAAAATATATTTATATGAATCACAGGGGGAGGCCTATTATTCACAAATCAATTTGCAGGTTTTTGACCTGCCAGTTTTTACAAAACAGGTTCTATAGAATCAATAAAACAAGTCTTTTCATAAAACTCATTCATTTTAGGTTTTCAATAAACCCATTTGCGAATATACCTGAGAATGCCTCCAATTGTACTAACACAGTTGTTGTACTTAGATGATTTAGTCACCCATTAATGAGGCAGATGGGGTTATAGACCTATTGAGCAATGTCAAGATTATACAGATGAGGATTCCTGACATGGCTTTCTCTTAAAGGTCTTTTTTGTTTTACCCTCCCCATCTCTAATCAATAAAATCTGGTGTTAATAGAAGCTTGTAATGTTATTTTTTACAAGCAACATATTCTAGATTAAGTTGTAATGTAGAGAAATGTTGAAATTGCAATCTGGAAAGTAGAAATGTTATAACACGCAGCCACACCTCCCTATCAGTGAAGAAATGTCATGCTTCGGCATGTGAACTGGCTAGTACATGAGGCTTCTTTTCCAAATAGAAGCACTAGGCGTAGCCCACAAATGTGACTAAAAACAAAGATTGAAGGAAAGACAAAAAAAAGAGAGACTGAAAATCACTGAAATAACATGGCACTTTTTTCCAGTCGTAGTTCTGTATTGGCTGCTAGAGAAGGGAATAATGGGAAGTCCTACACCATTCCAGTGATATATTTGACTCTGATTTCTGATTTACTAAATTGTTTCCCTTTCTTTTTCTTTTTCTTTTTTTTTTTGGGGCCCCGCTTGGGGGGGGGAGAGGGGGGTTTGGTGGAGGTTGTGAGGGCCTTGGGCCATGCAAGTTGCAGTCATAGATTTGTTTTTTTAATTCTTGTACAATATTCATGTGGCTATTAGATTTCATTTTCATTTTGTTTTGTCTTCAAAGTAATGAGATTGCAAACTTTCAGATTTTGCAATTTTGAAGTATTGTAGGGCTTCTATGTTTAATTTACCTACACTTCTATGTTGATGTGTTTGACACTCTTTCTCAGACTTTCACGTGTTGTTTCTGACATATGCATAGAATCATGCATGTTCAAAGACAGTAGTTCCCCTCTTCTTTGAATGATTGCTTGTAGGCACATTTTATAATCATCTAAATGTTGGACATGGCTGAAGTATATTTATGGGTAGCTTCTCTCTCTCTCTCTCTCTCTCTCTCTCTGAGTGAAGTCATTGGTGGTGATATTGATTGATTTGTTGGATTTTATTTATTTTGATTTATGTTATACTATGGAGTAGCATCTTGATTTGTTTGTGTATATTTTATGTTTTTATATACTTCCGCATGAATGTGGATGCCTTGATCTAGGTATTTTGGTTATTATATCACTGTGGTTGCACATCTCTCTACCTTTTCCATCATAGATTTACCTTTTTTTTTTTTTTTTTTTTGACAACAATGCATGTTTTGCCATATAACTATATGGTAAGTGAATCAAACTAATATGTAGGGGCATGATGCCCCAAATTTTTGAATGTTATCATATTGTTAAAAATCTGTGGTCTTTTATATAAGGAATTAAAATATCAGGCTGCATATTCAGGAGTCTTGTTTGATAACATACCTTAATTTCACCTCATATTGTTGCGAAGTTCTATTGTTAAATTTTCATGGTTTACACTTACATACACACATACATGCATGGATGCATGAGTTAGTCTACACACTTTATATTGACTCCTTCAAAAAGGAGTTAATGATTCAAAATCATACACAAAGTATTAAAATTCAAGATCCAAACCATTAAACATGATGTACATTAGAAAAACAATCTAGAAATCAAAATTCATGTATTTTGGTGATTTCTATCCTAATTATCAAGTACATGTCAAACAAGATTGTTTTAATAGCATGATACTATGTTTTTAAAATCGACTGTTTTAATAGTATGATACTATGTTTTGCTATGATCTAATCATCAAAATTTAGTGAATTTAAATCTACCTATGTTTTAGGATGTGTAAATCGTGATTTGTAAAATGATTTTTCAATTTATGTTCCTTACCATCTATTTTATCATATTAGTGCAATTGTTGCCATTCTTTTTTTTTTTTCTTTTTGTACCGACTTGATGTATAGGTTATATACCATCAAAATGTATGAATTTTGGTTTCTAGGTATTTTTGTGACATAGATCATGTTCAATGGTTTGGAACTTTGGATTTTTAATTTAGATGGCCTATCATTGATTATAAAATAGTTAACTCCTTTCCCAAGGAGTTAAACTAAAGTGTGTAGTTCGAACCCCCTCTCTCCATATCTATATCCACACACACACATATTGTGCGTGTGTATGTGCACACGCACAGTTGGACTTGGCTACTCTTGAGTGAGCCTCCACATTGATCTGATCAGATTTATGTTAGGTAATGGTGGTCCCACTTTGATGATCCGAGTTGTTGGATATGATCTACTACCTCTTATCCATTTACACACCAAAAATTATGTGGTTTGGAGACACATGGTTGGACTTGACTACTCTTGAGTGAGCCT